>NC_073241.2:31267272-31570303 GCF_029281585.2 Gorilla gorilla gorilla | reverse complement strand
CCTAAGGGGGCATTGTCACATCATAACTGTGCACTGGGCACCCAGGTGACAGACCATTGTCTGTGATCTGCCTAAGGGGGAATTGTGACTTCGTATCTCTGCACTCGTCACCCAGGTGAGAGACCCTTGTCTGTGATCTGCCTAGGGGGCATTGTGACATTATAACCCTGCTCTGCTCACCCTGGTGACAGACCCTTTTCTGTTATCTGCCAAAGGGGGCATTGTGACATCATAACACTGCACTGGTCACCCAGGTGACAGATCCCTGTCTGTGAACTGCCTACGGGGTCATTGTGACATCATAACTCTGCACTGGTCACCCAGGTGACAGACCCTTGTCTGTGATCTGCCTAAGGCAGCATTGCAACATTATAACTCTGCGCTGGTCACCCAGGTGACATACCCTTCTCTGTGATCTACCTAAGGGGGCATTGTGACATCATAAAACTGCGCTGGTCACCCAGGTGACAGATCCTTGTCTGTGATCTGCCTAAGGGGACATTGTGACATCATAACTCTGCACTAGTCACCCAGGTGACAGACCCTTGTCTGTGATCTGTCTAAGGGGGCATTGTGACATCATACCTCTGCACTGGACACCGTGGTGACAGAACCTTGTCTGTGATCTGCCTAAGGGGACACTGTGACATCATAACTGTGCACCGGTCACCCAGGTGGCAGACCCTTGTCTGTGATCTGCCTAAGGGGGCATTGTGACATCATAAGTCTGCACGGGTCACCCCGGTGACAGACCCTTGTCTGTGATCTGCCTAAGGGTGCATTGTGACATCATAACTCTGCACTGGTCAGCCAGGTGACAGACCCTGGTCTCTGATCTGCCTAAGGGGGCATTGTGATATCATAACCCTGCACTGGACACCCAGGTGAGAGACCCTTGTCTGTAAAATGCCTAAGGGGGCATTGTGACATCATAACTCTGCACTAGTCACGTAGGTGACAGACCCTTGTCTGTGATCTGCCTAAGGGGGCATTGAGGCATCATAACTCTGCACTGGTCACCCAGGTGACCGACCCTTGTCTGTGATCTGTCTAAGGGAGCATTGTGACATCATAACTATGCACGAGGCACCCAGGTGGCAGACCCTTGTCTGTGATCTGCCTAAGGGGGCATTGTGACATCAAAACTCTGCACGGGTCACCCAGGTGACCGGCCTTTGAATGTGATCTGCCTAAGGGGGCATTGAGACATCATAACTCTGCACTCGTCACCCAGGTGACAGACCCTTGTCTGTGATCTGCCTAAGGGGACATTGTAACA
Source organism: Gorilla gorilla gorilla (assembly GCF_029281585.2). Classification (NCBI taxonomy): domain Eukaryota; kingdom Metazoa; phylum Chordata; class Mammalia; order Primates; family Hominidae; genus Gorilla; species Gorilla gorilla. The sequence goes on along the minus strand of NC_073241.2, from coordinate 31,569,024 downwards.
TCATTAGTCTGCACGGGTCACCCAGGTGACAGACCCTTGTCTGTGATCTGCCTAAGGGGGCATTGTGCCATCATAATTCTGCACTGGTCACCCAGGTGACAGACCCTTCCCTTTGATCAGCCTAAGTGGGCATTGTGACATCATAATGCTTCACTGGTCACCCAGGTGACAGACCCTTGTCAGTGATCTGCCTAAGGGGGCATTATGACATTATAACACTGCACGGGTCACACAGGTGACAGGCCCTTGTCAGTGATCTTCCTAAGGGGGCATTGTGACATGATAACTGTGCACTGGTCACCCTGGGGACAGACCCTTCTCTGTTATCTGCCTAAGGGGCCATTGTGACATCATAACTCTGCCCGGGTCACCCTGGTTATGGACCCTTGTCTGTGATCTACCTAACGGGGCACTGTGACATCATATCTCTACACTGGTCACCCAGGTGACAGACCCTTGTCTGTGATCTGCCTAAGGGTGTATTGTGACATCATAACTCTGCACTGGGCACGCAGGTGACAGACCCTTGTTTGTGATCTGCCTAAGTGGGCATTGTGACATCATAACACTGCATTGGTCACCAAGGTGACAGACCATTGTCTGTGATCTGCCTAAGGGGGCGTTGGGACATCATATATATGCACTGGTCACCCAGGTGACAGACCCTTCTCTGTGAACTACCTAAGGGGGCATTGTGACATCATAACACTGCACTGGTGTCCCAGGGGACAGACCCTTGTCTGTGATCTGCCTAAGGGGGCATTGTGACATCATAACTCTGCACTGGTCACCCGGGTGACAGACCGTTGTGTGTTATCTGCCAAAGGGGGCTTAGTGACATCATAATTCTGCACGGGTCACCCAGGTGACAGACCCTTGTCTGTGATCTGCCTAAGGGGGCATTGTGACATCATAACTCTGCACTGCTCACCCAGGTGACAGTCCATTGTCTGTGATCTGCCTAAGGGGGCATTGTGACATCATAACACAGCACTTGTCACCCAGGAGACAGTCCCTTGCCTGTGATCTGCCTAAGAGGGCATTGTGACACCATAACTCTGCACTGGTCACCGCGGTTACAGACCCTTATGTATGATCTTCCTAAGGGGGCATTGTGACATCAAAATTCTGCAGTGATCACCCAGGTAACAGACCCTGTTCTGTGATCTGCCTAAGGGGGCATTGTGACATCATAACCCTTCACTGGTCACCCAGGTGACAGACCATTGTCTGTGAACTGCCTAAGAGGGCATTGTGACATCATAACTCTGCACTGGTCACCCAGGTGACGTACCCTTGACTGTGATCTGCCTAAGGTGGCATTGTGACATCACAACTCTGCACTGGTCACCCAGGTGAGAGACCCTTGTCTGTGATCTGTTTAAGGGGGCATTGTGACCTCATAACTGTGCACGGGTCACCCAGGTGACAGACCCTTGTCTGTGATCTGCCAAAGGGTGCATTGTGACATCATAACTCTGCAATGGACACCCAGGTGGCAGATCCTTTTCTTTGACCTGCCTAAGGGGGCATTGTGACATCATAACTCCACACTGGTCAGCCAGGTGACAGACCCTTGTCTTTGATCTGCCTAAGGGGGCATTGTCACATCATAACTGTGCACTGGGCACCCAGGTGACAGACCATTGTCTGTGATCTGCCTAAGGGGGAATTGTGACTTCGTATCTCTGCACTCGTCACCCAGGTGAGAGACCCTTGTCTGTGATCTGCCTAGGGGGCATTGTGACATTATAACCCTGCTCTGCTCACCCTGGTGACAGACCCTTTTCTGTTATCTGCCAAAGGGGGCATTGTGACATCATAACACTGCACTGGTCACCCAGGTGACAGATCCCTGTCTGTGAACTGCCTACGGGGTCATTGTGACATCATAACTCTGCACTGGTCACCCAGGTGACAGACCCTTGTCTGTGATCTGCCTAAGGCAGCATTGCAACATTATAACTCTGCGCTGGTCACCCAGGTGACATACCCTTCTCTGTGATCTACCTAAGGGGGCATTGTGACATCATAAAACTGCGCTGGTCACCCAGGTGACAGATCCTTGTCTGTGATCTGCCTAAGGGGACATTGTGACATCATAACTCTGCACTAGTCACCCAGGTGACAGACCCTTGTCTGTGATCTGTCTAAGGGGGCATTGTGACATCATACCTCTGCACTGGACACCGTGGTGACAGAACCTTGTCTGTGATCTGCCTAAGGGGACACTGTGACATCATAACTGTGCACCGGTCACCCAGGTGGCAGACCCTTGTCTGTGATCTGCCTAAGGGGGCATTGTGACATCATAAGTCTGCACGGGTCACCCCGGTGACAGACCCTTGTCTGTGATCTGCCTAAGGGTGCATTGTGACATCATAACTCTGCACTGGTCAGCCAGGTGACAGACCCTGGTCTCTGATCTGCCTAAGGGGGCATTGTGATATCATAACCCTGCACTGGACACCCAGGTGAGAGACCCTTGTCTGTAAAATGCCTAAGGGGGCATTGTGACATCATAACTCTGCACTAGTCACGTAGGTGACAGACCCTTGTCTGTGATCTGCCTAAGGGGGCATTGAGGCATCATAACTCTGCACTGGTCACCCAGGTGACCGACCCTTGTCTGTGATCTGTCTAAGGGAGCATTGTGACATCATAACTATGCACGAGGCACCCAGGTGGCAGACCCTTGTCTGTGATCTGCCTAAGGGGGCATTGTGACATCAAAACTCTGCACGGGTCACCCAGGTGACCGGCCTTTGAATGTGATCTGCCTAAGGGGGCATTGAGACATCATAACTCTGCACTCGTCACCCAGGTGACAGACCCTTGTCTGTGATCTGCCTAAGGGGGCATTGTGCCATCATAATTCTGCACTGGTCACCCAGGTGACAGACCCTTCCCTTTGATCAGCCTAAGTGGGCATTGTGACATCATAATGCTTCACTGGTCACCCAGGTGACAGACCCTTGTCAGTGATCTGCCTAAGGGGGCATTATGACATTATAACACTGCACGGGTCACACAGGTGACAGGCCCTTGTCAGTGATCTTCCTAAGGGGGCATTGTGACATGATAACTGTGCACTGGTCACCCTGGGGACAGACCCTTCTCTGTTATCTGCCTAAGGGGCCATTGTGACATCATAACTCTGCCCGGGTCACCCTGGTTATGGACCCTTGTCTGTGATCTACCTAACGGGGCACTGTGACATCATATCTCTACACTGGTCACCCAGGTGACAGACCCTTGTCTGTGATCTGCCTAAGGGTGTATTGTGACATCATAACTCTGCACTGGGCACGCAGGTGACAGACCCTTGTTTGTGATCTGCCTAAGTGGGCATTGTGACATCATAACACTGCATTGGTCACCAAGGTGACAGACCATTGTCTGTGATCTGCCTAAGGGGGCGTTGGGACATCATATATATGCACTGGTCACCCAGGTGACAGACCCTTCTCTGTGAACTACCTAAGGGGGCATTGTGACATCATAACACTGCACTGGTGTCCCAGGGGACAGACCCTTGTCTGTGATCTGCCTAAGGGGGCATTGTGACATCATAACTCTGCACTGGTCACCCGGGTGACAGACCGTTGTGTGTTATCTGCCAAAGGGGGCTTAGTGACATCATAATTCTGCACGGGTCACCCAGGTGACAGACCCTTGTCTGTGATCTGCCTAAGGGGGCATTGTGACATCATAACTCTGCACTGCTCACCCAGGTGACAGTCCATTGTCTGTGATCTGCCTAAGGGGGCATTGTGACATCATAACACAGCACTTGTCACCCAGGAGACAGTCCCTTGCCTGTGATCTGCCTAAGAGGGCATTGTGACACCATAACTCTGCACTGGTCACCGCGGTTACAGACCCTTATGTATGATCTTCCTAAGGGGGCATTGTGACATCAAAATTCTGCAGTGATCACCCAGGTAACAGACCCTGTTCTGTGATCTGCCTAAGGGGGCATTGTGACATCATAACCCTTCACTGGTCACCCAGGTGACAGACCATTGTCTGTGAACTGCCTAAGAGGGCATTGTGACATCATAACTCTGCACTGGTCACCCAGGTGACGTACCCTTGACTGTGATCTGCCTAAGGTGGCATTGTGACATCACAACTCTGCACTGGTCACCCAGGTGAGAGACCCTTGTCTGTGATCTGTTTAAGGGGGCATTGTGACCTCATAACTGTGCACGGGTCACCCAGGTGACAGACCCTTGTCTGTGATCTGCCAAAGGGTGCATTGTGACATCATAACTCTGCAATGGACACCCAGGTGGCAGATCCTTTTCTTTGACCTGCCTAAGGGGGCATTGTGACATCATAACTCCACACTGGTCAGCCAGGTGACAGACCCTTGTCTTTGATCTGCCTAAGGGGGCATTGTCACATCATAACTGTGCACTGGGCACCCAGGTGACAGACCATTGTCTGTGATCTGCCTAAGGGGGAATTGTGACTTCGTATCTCTGCACTCGTCACCCAGGTGAGAGACCCTTGTCTGTGATCTGCCTAGGGGGCATTGTGACATTATAACCCTGCTCTGCTCACCCTGGTGACAGACCCTTTTCTGTTATCTGCCAAAGGGGGCATTGTGACATCATAACACTGCACTGGTCACCCAGGTGACAGATCCCTGTCTGTGAACTGCCTACGGGGTCATTGTGACATCATAACTCTGCACTGGTCACCCAGGTGACAGACCCTTGTCTGTGATCTGCCTAAGGCAGCATTGCAACATTATAACTCTGCGCTGGTCACCCAGGTGACATACCCTTCTCTGTGATCTACCTAAGGGGGCATTGTGACATCATAAAACTGCGCTGGTCACCCAGGTGACAGATCCTTGTCTGTGATCTGCCTAAGGGGACATTGTGACATCATAACTCTGCACTAGTCACCCAGGTGACAGACCCTTGTCTGTGATCTGTCTAAGGGGGCATTGTGACATCATACCTCTGCACTGGACACCGTGGTGACAGAACCTTGTCTGTGATCTGCCTAAGGGGACACTGTGACATCATAACTGTGCACCGGTCACCCAGGTGGCAGACCCTTGTCTGTGATCTGCCTAAGGGGGCATTGTGACATCATAAGTCTGCACGGGTCACCCCGGTGACAGACCCTTGTCTGTGATCTGCCTAAGGGTGCATTGTGACATCATAACTCTGCACTGGTCAGCCAGGTGACAGACCCTGGTCTCTGATCTGCCTAAGGGGGCATTGTGATATCATAACCCTGCACTGGACACCCAGGTGAGAGACCCTTGTCTGTAAAATGCCTAAGGGGGCATTGTGACATCATAACTCTGCACTAGTCACGTAGGTGACAGACCCTTGTCTGTGATCTGCCTAAGGGGGCATTGAGGCATCATAACTCTGCACTGGTCACCCAGGTGACCGACCCTTGTCTGTGATCTGTCTAAGGGAGCATTGTGACATCATAACTATGCACGAGGCACCCAGGTGGCAGACCCTTGTCTGTGATCTGCCTAAGGGGGCATTGTGACATCAAAACTCTGCACGGGTCACCCAGGTGACCGGCCTTTGAATGTGATCTGCCTAAGGGGGCATTGAGACATCATAACTCTGCACTCGTCACCCAGGTGACAGACCCTTGTCTGTGATCTGCCTAAGGGGGCATTGTGCCATCATAATTCTGCACTGGTCACCCAGGTGACAGACCCTTCCCTTTGATCAGCCTAAGTGGGCATTGTGACATCATAATGCTTCACTGGTCACCCAGGTGACAGACCCTTGTCAGTGATCTGCCTAAGGGGGCATTATGACATTATAACACTGCACGGGTCACACAGGTGACAGGCCCTTGTCAGTGATCTTCCTAAGGGGGCATTGTGACATGATAACTGTGCACTGGTCACCCTGGGGACAGACCCTTCTCTGTTATCTGCCTAAGGGGCCATTGTGACATCATAACTCTGCCCGGGTCACCCTGGTTATGGACCCTTGTCTGTGATCTACCTAACGGGGCATTGTGACATCATATCTCTACACTGGTCACCCAGGTGACAGACCCTTGTCTGTGATCTGCCTAAGGGTGTATTGTGACATCATAACTCTGCACTGGGCACGCAGGTGACAGACCCTTGTTTGTGATCTGCCTAAGTGGGCATTGTGACATCATAACACTGCATTGGTCACCAAGGTGACAGACCATTGTCTGTGATCTGCCTAAGGGGGCGTTGGGACATCATATATATGCACTGGTCACCCAGGTGACAGACCCTTCTCTGTGAACTACCTAAGGGGGCATTGTGACATCATAACACTGCACTGGTGTCCCAGGGGACAGACCCTTGTCTGTGATCTGCCTAAGGGGGCATTGTGACATCATAACTCTGCACTGGTCACCCGGGTGACAGACTGTTGTGTGTTATCTGCCAAAGGGGGCTTAGTGACATCATAATTCTGCACGGGTCACCCAGGTGACAGACCCTTGTCTGTGATCTGCCTAAGGGGGCATTGTGACATCATAACTCTGCACTGCTCACCCAGGTGACAGTCCATTGTCTGTGATCTGCCTAAGGGGGCATTGTGACATCATAACACAGCACTTGTCACCCAGGAGACAGTCCCTTGCCTGTGATCTGCCTAAGAGGGCATTGTGACACCATAACTCTGCACTGGTCACCGCGGTTACAGACCCTTATGTATGATCTTCCTAAGGGGGCATTGTGACATCAAAATTCTGCAGTGATCACCCAGGTAACAGACCCTGTTCTGTGATCTGCCTAAGGGGGCATTGTGACATCATAACCCTTCACTGGTCACCCAGGTGACAGACCATTGTCTGTGAACTGCCTAAGAGGGCATTGTGACATCATAACTCTGCACTGGTCACCCAGGTGACGTACCCTTGACTGTGATCTGCCTAAGGTGGCATTGTGACATCACAACTCTGCACTGGTCACCCAGGTGAGAGACCCTTGTCTGTGATCTGTTTAAGGGGGCATTGTGACCTCATAACTGTGCACGGGTCACCCAGGTGACAGACCCTTGTCTGTGATCTGCCAAAGGGTGCATTGTGACATCATAACTCTGCAATGGACACCCAGGTGGCAGATCCTTTTCTTTGACCTGCCTAAGGGGGCATTGTGACATCATAACTCCACACTGGTCAGCCAGGTGACAGACCCTTGTCTTTGATCTGCCTAAGGGGGCATTGTCACATCATAACTGTGCACTGGGCACCCAGGTGACAGACCATTGTCTGTGATCTGCCTAAGGGGGAATTGTGACTTCGTATCTCTGCACTCGTCACCCAGGTGAGAGACCCTTGTCTGTGATCTGCCTAGGGGGCATTGTGACATTATAACCCTGCTCTGCTCACCCTGGTGACAGACCCTTTTCTGTTATCTGCCAAAGGGGGCATTGTGACATCATAACACTGCACTGGTCACCCAGGTGACAGATCCCTGTCTGTGAACTGCCTACGGGGTCATTGTGACATCATAACTCTGCACTGGTCACCCAGGTGACAGACCCTTGTCTGTGATCTGCCTAAGGCAGCATTGCAACATTATAACTCTGCGCTGGTCACCCAGGTGACATACCCTTCTCTGTGATCTACCTAAGGGGGCATTGTGACATCATAAAACTGCGCTGGTCACCCAGGTGACAGATCCTTGTCTGTGATCTGCCTAAGGGGACATTGTGACATCATAACTCTGCACTAGTCACCCAGGTGACAGACCCTTGTCTGTGATCTGTCTAAGGGGGCATTGTGACATCATACCTCTGCACTGGACACCGTGGTGACAGAACCTTGTCTGTGATCTGCCTAAGGGGACACTGTGACATCATAACTGTGCACCGGTCACCCAGGTGGCAGACCCTTGTCTGTGATCTGCCTAAGGGGGCATTGTGACATCATAAGTCTGCACGGGTCACCCCGGTGACAGACCCTTGTCTGTGATCTGCCTAAGGGTGCATTGTGACATCATAACTCTGCACTGGTCAGCCAGGTGACAGACCCTGGTCTCTGATCTGCCTAAGGGGGCATTGTGATATCATAACCCTGCACTGGACACCCAGGTGAGAGACCCTTGTCTGTAAAATGCCTAAGGGGGCATTGTGACATCATAACTCTGCACTAGTCACGTAGGTGACAGACCCTTGTCTGTGATCTGCCTAAGGGGGCATTGAGGCATCATAACTCTGCACTGGTCACCCAGGTGACCGACCCTTGTCTGTGATCTGTCTAAGGGAGCATTGTGACATCATAACTATGCACGAGGCACCCAGGTGGCAGACCCTTGTCTGTGATCTGCCTAAGGGGGCATTGTGACATCAAAACTCTGCACGGGTCACCCAGGTGACCGGCCTTTGAATGTGATCTGCCTAAGGGGGCATTGAGACATCATAACTCTGCACTCGTCACCCAGGTGACAGACCCTTGTCTGTGATCTGCCTAAGGGGACATTGTAACATCATTAGTCTGCACGGGTCACCCAGGTGACAGACCCTTGTCTGTGATCTGCCTAAGGGGGCATTGTGCCATCATAATTCTGCACTGGTCACCCAGGTGACAGACCCTTCCCTTTGATCAGCCTAAGTGGGCATTGTGACATCATAATGCTTCACTGGTCACCCAGGTGACAGACCCTTGTCAGTGATCTGCCTAAGGGGGCATTATGACATTATAACACTGCACGGGTCACACAGGTGACAGGCCCTTGTCAGTGATCTTCCTAAGGGGGCATTGTGACATGATAACTGTGCACTGGTCACCCTGGGGACAGACCCTTCTCTGTTATCTGCCTAAGGGGCCATTGTGACATCATAACTCTGCCCGGGTCACCCTGGTTATGGACCCTTGTCTGTGATCTACCTAACGGGGCATTGTGACATCATATCTCTACACTGGTCACCCAGGTGACAGACCCTTGTCTGTGATCTGCCTAAGGGTGTATTGTGACATCATAACTCTGCACTGGGCACGCAGGTGACAGACCCTTGTTTGTGATCTGCCTAAGTGGGCATTGTGACATCATAACACTGCATTGGTCACCAAGGTGACAGACCATTGTCTGTGATCTGCCTAAGGGGGCGTTGGGACATCATATATATGCACTGGTCACCCAGGTGACAGACCCTTCTCTGTGAACTACCTAAGGGGGCATTGTGACATCATAACACTGCACTGGTGTCCCAGGGGACAGACCCTTGTCTGTGATCTGCCTAAGGGGGCATTGTGACATCATAACTCTGCACTGGTCACCCGGGTGACAGACCGTTGTGTGTTATCTGCCAAAGGGGGCTTAGTGACATCATAATTCTGCACGGGTCACCCAGGTGACAGACCCTTGTCTGTGATCTGCCTAAGGGGGCATTGTGACATCATAACTCTGCACTGCTCACCCAGGTGACAGTCCATTGTCTGTGATCTGCCTAAGGGGGCATTGTGACATCATAACACAGCACTTGTCACCCAGGAGACAGTCCCTTGCCTGTGATCTGCCTAAGAGGGCATTGTGACACCATAACTCTGCACTGGTCACCGCGGTTACAGACCCTTATGTATGATCTTCCTAAGGGGGCATTGTGACATCAAAATTCTGCAGTGATCACCCAGGTAACAGACCCTGTTCTGTGATCTGCCTAAGGGGGCATTGTGACATCATAACCCTTCACTGGTCACCCAGGTGACAGACCATTGTCTGTGAACTGCCTAAGAGGGCATTGTGACATCATAACTCTGCACTGGTCACCCAGGTGACGTACCCTTGACTGTGATCTGCCTAAGGTGGCATTGTGACATCACAACTCTGCACTGGTCACCCAGGTGAGAGACCCTTGTCTGTGATCTGTTTAAGGGGGCATTGTGACCTCATAACTGTGCACGGGTCACCCAGGTGACAGACCCTTGTCTGTGATCTGCCAAAGGGTGCATTGTGACATCATAACTCTGCAATGGACACCCAGGTGGCAGATCCTTTTCTTTGACCTGCCTAAGGGGGCATTGTGACATCATAACTCCACACTGGTCAGCCAGGTGACAGACCCTTGTCTTTGATCTGCCTAAGGGGGCATTGTCACATCATAACTGTGCACTGGGCACCCAGGTGACAGACCATTGTCTGTGATCTGCCTAAGGGGGAATTGTGACTTCGTATCTCTGCACTCGTCACCCAGGTGAGAGACCCTTGTCTGTGATCTGCCTAGGGGGCATTGTGACATTATAACCCTGCTCTGCTCACCCTGGTGACAGACCCTTTTCTGTTATCTGCCAAAGGGGGCATTGTGACATCATAACACTGCACTGGTCACCCAGGTGACAGATCCCTGTCTGTGAACTGCCTACGGGGTCATTGTGACATCATAACTCTGCACTGGTCACCCAGGTGACATAGCCTTGTCTGTGATCTGCCTAAGGCAGCATTGCAACATTATAACTCTGCGCTGGTCACCCAGGTGACATACCCTTCTCTGTGATCTACCTAAGGGGGCATTGTGACATCATAAAACTGCGCTGGTCACCCAGGTGACAGATCCTTGTCTGTGATCTGCCTAAGGGGACATTGTGACATCATAACTCTGCACTAGTCACCCAGGTGACAGACCCTTGTCTGTGATCTGTCTAAGGGGGCATTGTGACATCATACCTCTGCACTGGACACCGTGGTGACAGAACCTTGTCTGTGATCTGCCTAAGGGGACACTGTGACATCATAACTGTGCACCGGTCACCCAGGTGGCAGACCCTTGTCTGTGATCTGCCTAAGGGGGCATTGTGACATCATAAGTCTGCACGGGTCACCCCGGTGACAGACCCTTGTCTGTGATCTGCCTAAGGGTGCATTGTGACATCATAACTCTGCACTGGTCAGCCAGGTGACAGACCCTGGTCTCTGATCTGCCTAAGGGGGCATTGTGATATCATAACCCTGCACTGGACACCCAGGTGAGAGACCCTTGTCTGTAAAATGCCTAAGGGGGCATTGTGACATCATAACTCTGCACTAGTCACGTAGGTGACAGACCCTTGTCTGTGATCTGCCTAAGGGGGCATTGAGGCATCATAACTCTGCACTGGTCACCCAGGTGACCGACCCTTGTCTGTGATCTGTCTAAGGGAGCATTGTGACATCATAACTATGCACGAGGCACCCAGGTGGCAGACCCTTGTCTGTGATCTGCCTAAGGGGGCATTGTGACATCAAAACTCTGCACGGGTCACCCAGGTGACCGGCCTTTGAATGTGATCTGCCTAAGGGGGCATTGAGACATCATAACTCTGCACTCGTCACCCAGGTGACAGACCCTTGTCTGTGATCTGCCTAAGGGGACATTGTAACATCATTAGTCTGCACGGGTCACCCAGGTGACAGACCCTTGTCTGTGATCTGCCTAAGGGGGCATTGTGCCATCATAATTCTGCACTGGTCACCCAGGTGACAGACCCTTCCCTTTGATCAGCCTAAGTGGGCATTGTGACATCATAATGCTTCACTGGTCACCCAGGTGACAGACCCTTGTCAGTGATCTGCCTAAGGGGGCATTATGACATTATAACACTGCACGGGTCACACAGGTGACAGGCCCTTGTCAGTGATCTTCCTAAGGGGGCATTGTGACATGATAACTGTGCACTGGTCACCCTGGGGACAGACCCTTCTCTGTTATCTGCCTAAGGGGCCATTGTGACATCATAACTCTGCCCGGGTCACCCTGGTTATGGACCCTTGTCTGTGATCTACCTAACGGGGCATTGTGACATCATATCTCTACACTGGTCACCCAGGTGACAGACCCTTGTCTGTGATCTGCCTAAGGGTGTATTGTGACATCATAACTCTGCACTGGGCACGCAGGTGACAGACCATTGTTTGTGATCTGCCTAAGTGGGCATTGTGACATCATAACACTGCATTGGTCACCAAGGTGACAGACCATTGTCTGTGATCTGCCTAAGGGGGCGTTGGGACATCATATATATGCACTGGTCACCCAGGTGACAGACCCTTCTCTGTGAACTACCTAAGGGGGCATTGTGACATCATAACACTGCACTGGTGTCCCAGGGGACAGACCCTTGTCTGTGATCTGCCTAAGGGGGCATTGTGACATCATAACTCTGCACTGGTCACCCGGGTGACAGACCGTTGTGTGTTATCTGCCAAAGGGGGCTTAGTGACATCATAATTCTGCACGGGTCACCCAGGTGACAGACCCTTGTCTGTGATCTGCCTAAGGGGGCATTGTGACATCAAAACTCTGCACGGGTCACCCAGGTGACCAGCCTTTGAATGTGATCTGCCTAAGGGGGCATTGAGACATCATAACTCTGCACTCGTCATCCAGGTGACAGACCCTTGTCTTTGATCTGCCTAAGGGGGCCTTGTGACATCAAAACTCTGCACAGGGCATCCAGGTGACAGACTCTTGTCTGTGATCCACCTAAGGGTGCATTGTGACATCATAACTCTGCACTGGGCACCCAGGTGAGAGACCCTTGTCTTTGATCTGCCTAAAGGGGCATTTTGACGTCATAACTCTGCACGTGTCAGCGATGTGACAGACCCTTGTCTGTGATCTGCCTAAGGGGTCATTGTGACATCATAACACTGCAATGGACACCCAGGTGACAGATCCTTGTCTTTGACCTGCCTAAGGGGGCATTGTGACATCATAACTCTGCACTGCTCAGCCAGGTGACAGACCCTTGTCTTTGATCTGTCTAAGGGGGCATTGTCACATCATAACTGTGCACGGGGCACCCAGGTAACAAACACTTGTCTGTGATCTGCCTAAGGGTTAATTGTGACTTCATAACTCTGCACTCGTCACCCAGGTGAGCGATCCTTGTCTGTGATCTGCCTAGTGGGGCATTGTGACATTATAATCCTGCACTGCTCACCCCGGTGACAGACCCTTTCCTGTTATCTGCCTAAGGGGGCATTGTGACATCATAACTCTGCACCGGTCGCCCAGGTGACAGACCCTTGTCAGTGATCTGCCTAAGGGGGCATTGTGACATCATAACTCTGAACTGGTCACACATGTGAAAGACCCTTGTCTGTGATCTGCCTAAGGGGGCATGGTGATATCATAACTCTGCATTGGTCAACAAGTTGACAGACCATTGTCTTTGATCTGCCTAAGGGGGCGTTGTGACATCATAAATCTGCACTGGTCACCCAGGTGACAGACCCTTGTCTGAGAACTCCCTAAGGGGGCACGGTGAAATTATAACACTGCACAGGTCCCACAAGTGACAGACCCTTGTATGTGATCTGCTACGGGGGCATTGTGACATCATTACTCTGCACGGGTCACCCAGGTAACAGACCCTTGTCTGTGATCTGCATAAGACTGCATTGTGACATCATAACTCTGCACTGGTCACTCAGGTGACAGGCCGTTGTCTGAGATCTGCCTATGGGGGCATTGTGACCTCATAACTCTGCACGGAGCACCCAGGTGACAGGCCCTTGTCTGTGATCTACCTAATGGGTCATTGTGACATCATACCTCTACACGGGTCACACAGGTGACAGGCCCTTGTCTGTGATCTGCCTATGGGGGCATTGTGACATTATAACACTGCACGGGTCCCCCAGGTGACAGACCCTTGTCTGTGATCTGCCTAAGGGGACATTGTAACATCATTAGTCTGCACGGGTCACCCAGGTGACAGACCCTTGTCTGTGATCTGCCTAAGGGGGCATTGTGCCATCATAATTCTGCACTGGTCACCCAGGTGACAGACCCTTCCCTTTGATCAGCCTAAGTGGCATTGTGACATCATAATGCTTCACTGGTCACCCAGGTGACAGACCCTTGTCAGTGATCTGCCTAAGGGGGCATTATGACATTATAACACTGCACGGGTCACACAGGTGACAGGCCCTTGTCAGTGATCTTCCTAAGGGGGCATTGTGACATGATAACTGTGCACTGGTCACCCTGGGGACAGACCCTTCTCTGTTATCTGCCTAAGGGGCCATTGTGACATCATAACTCTGCCCGGGTCACCCTGGTTATGGACCCTTGTCTGTGATCTACCTAACGGGGCATTGTGACATCATATCTCTACACTGGTCACCCAGGTGACAGACCCTTGTCTGTGATCTGCCTAAGGGTGTATTGTGACATCATAACTCTGCACTGGGCACGCAGGTGACAGACCATTGTTTGTGATCTGCCTAAGTGGGCATTGTGACATCATAACACTGCATTGGTCACCAAGGTGACAGACCATTGTCTGTGATCTGCCTAAGGGGGCGTTGGGACATCATATATATGCACTGGTCACCCAGGTGACAGACACTTCTCTGTGAACTACCTAAGGGGGCATTGTGACATCATAACACTGCACTGGTGTCCCAGGGGACAGACCCTTGTCTGTGATCTGCCTAAGGGGGCATTGTGACATCATAACTCTGCACTGGTCACCCGGGTGACAGACCGTTGTGTGTTATCTGCCAAAGGGGGCTTAGTGACATCATAATTCTGCACGGGTCACCCAGGTGACAGACCCTTGTCTGTGATCTGCCTAAGGGGGCATTGTGACATCATAACTCTGCACTGCTCACCCAGGTGACAGTCCGTTGTCTGTGATCTGCCTAAGGGGGCATTGTGACATCATAACACAGCACTTGTCACCCAGGAGACAGTCCCTTGCCTGTGATCTGCCTAAGAGGGCATTGTGACACCATAACTCTGCACTGGTCACCGCGGTTACAGACCCTTATGTATGATCTTCCTAAGGGGGCATTGTGACATCAAAATTCTGCAGTGATCACCCAGGTAACAGACCCTGTTCTGTGATCTGCCTAAGGGGGCATTGTGACATCATAACCCTTCACTGGTCACCCAGGTGACAGACCATTGTCTGTGAACTGCCTAAGAGGGCATTGTGACATCATAACTCTGCACTGGTCACCCAGGTGACGTACCCTTGACTGTGATCTGCCTAAGGTGGCATTGTGACATCACAACTCTGCACTGGTCACCCAGGTGAGAGACCCTTGTCTGTGATCTGTTTAAGGGGGCATTGTGACCTCATAACTGTGCACGGGTCACCCAGGTGACAGACCCTTGTCTGTGATCTGCCAAAGGGTGCATTGTGACATCATAACTCTGCAATGGACACCCAGGTGGCAGATCCTTTTCTTTGACCTGCCTAAGGGGGCATTGTGACATCATAACTCCACACTGGTCAGCCAGGTGACAGACCCTTGTCTTTGATCTGCCTAAGGGGGCATTGTCACATCATAACTGTGCACTGGGCACCCAGGTGACAGACCATTGTCTGTGATCTGCCTAAGGGGGAATTGTGACTTCGTATCTCTGCACTCGTCACCCAGGTGAGAGACCCTTGTCTGTGATCTGCCTAGGGTGCATTGTGATATTATAACCCTGCTCTGCTCACCCTGGTGACAGACCCTTTTCTGTTATCTGCCTAAGGGGGCATTGTGACATCATAACACTGCACTGGTCACCCAGGTGACAGATCCCTGTCTGTGAACTGCCTACGGGGTCATTGTGACATCATAACTCTGCACTGGTCACCCAGGTGACAGACCCTTGTCTGTGATCTGCCTAAGTGGGCATTGTGACATCATAATTCTGCACTAGTCTCCCAGGTGACAGACCCTTGTCTGTGATCTGCCTAAGGCAGCATTGCAACATTATAACTCTGCGCTGGTCACCCAGGTGACATACCCTTCTCTGTGATCTACCTAAGGGGGCATTGTGACATCATAAAACTGCACTGGTCACCCAGGTGACAGATCCTTTTCTGTGATCTGCCTAAGGGGACATTGTGACATCATAACTCTGCACTAGTCACCCAGGTGACAGACCCTTGTCTGTGATCTGTCTAAGGGGGCATTGTGACATCATACCTCTGCACTGGACACCGTGGTGACAGAACCTTGTCTGTGATCTGCCTAAGGGGACACTGTGACATCATAACTGTGCACCGGTCACCCAGGTGGCAGACCCTTGTCTGTGATCTGCCTAAGGGGGCATTGTGACATCATAAGTCTGCACTGGTCAGCCAGGTGACAGACCCTGGTCTCTGATCTGCCTAAGGGGGCATTGTGATATCATAACCGTGCACTGGACACCCAGGTGAGAGACCCTTGTCTGTAAAATGCCTAAGGGGGCATTGTGACATCATAACTCTGCACTTGTCACGTAGGTGACAGACCCTTGTCTGTGATCTGCCTAAGGGGGCATTGAGGCATCATAACTCTGCACTGGTCACCCAGGTGACCGACCCTTGTCTGTGATCTGTCTAAGGGAGCATTGTGACATCATAACTATGCACGAGGCACCCAGGTGGCAGACCCTTGTCTGTGATCTGCCTAAGGGTGCATTGTGACATCATAACTCTGCACTGGTCAGCCAGGTGACAGACCCTGGTCTCTGATCTGCCTAAGGGGGCATTGTGATATCATAACCCTGCACTGGACACCCAGGTGAGAGACCCTTGCCTGTAAAATGCCTAAGGGGGCATTGTGACATCATAACTCTGCACTAGTCACGTAGGTGACAGACCCTTGTCTGTGATCTGCCTAAGGGGGCATTGAGGCATCATAACTCTGCACTGGTCACCCAGGTGACCGACCCTTGTCTGTGATCTGTCTAAGGGAGCATTGTGACATCATAACTATGCACGAGGCACCCAGGTGGCAGACCCTTGTCTGTGATCTGCCTAAGGGGGCATTGAGACATCATAACTCTGCACTCGTCACCCAGGTGACAGACCCTTGTCTTTGATCTGCCTAAGGGGGCCTTGTGACATCAAAACTCTGCACAGGGCATCCAGGTGACAGACTCTTGTCTGTGATCCACCTAAGGGTGCATTGTGACATCATAACTCTGCACTGGGCACCCAGGTGAGAGACCCTTGTCTTTGATCTGCCTAAAGGGGCATTTTGACGTCATAACTCTGCACGTGTCAGCGATGTGACAGACCCTTGTCTGTGATCTGCCTAAGGGGTCATTGTGACATCATAACACTGCAATGGACACCCAGGTGACAGATCCTTGTCTTTGACCTGCCTAAGGGGGCATTGTGACATCATAACTCTGCACTGCTCAGCCAGGTGACAGACCCTTGTCTTTGATCTGTCTAAGGGGGCATTGTCACATCATAACTGTGCACGGGGCACCCAGGTAACAAACACTTGTCTGTGATCTGCCTAAGGGTTAATTGTGACTTCATAACTCTGCACTCGTCACCCAGGTGAGCGATCCTTGTCTGTGATCTGCCTAGTGGGGCATTGTGACATTATAATCCTGCACTGCTCACCCCGGTGACAGACCCTTTCCTGTTATCTGCCTAAGGGGGCATTGTGACATCATAACTCTGCACCGGTCGCCCAGGTGACAGACCCTTGTCAGTGATCTGCCTAAGGGGGCATTGTGACATCATAACTCTGAACTGGTCACACATGTGAGAGACCCTTGTCTGTGATCTGCCTAAGGGGGCATGGTGATATCATAACTCTGCATTGGTCAACAAGTTGACAGACCATTGTCTTTGATCTGCCTAAGGGGGCGTTATGACATCATAAATCTGCACTGGTCACCCAGGTGACAGACCCTTGTCTGAGAACTCCCTAAGGGGGCACGGTGAAATTATAACACTGCACAGGTCCCACAAGTGACAGACCCTTGTATGTGATCTGCTACGGGGGCATTGTGACATCATTACTCTGCACGGGTCACCCAGGTAGCAGACCCTTGTCTGTGATCTGCATAAGACTGCATTGTGACATCATAACTCTGCACTGGTCACTCAGGTGACAGGCCGTTGTCTGAGATCTGCCTAAGGGGGCATTGTGACCTCATAACTCTGCACGGAGCACCCAGGTGACAGGCCCTTGTCTGTGATCTACCTAATGGGTCATTGTGACATCATATCTCTGAACTGTTCACGCAGGTGAGAGACCCTTGTGTGTGATCTGCCGAATGGGGCATTGTGACATCATAACTCTGCATTGGTCACTGAGGTGACAGACCATTGTCTTTGATCGGCCTAAGGGGGCGTTGTGACATCATAAATCTGCACTGGTCACCCAGGTGACAGAAACTTGTCTGAGAACTGCCTAAGGGGGCACTGTGATATTATAACACTGCACGGGTCCCCCAGGTGACAAACCCTTCTCTGTGAACTGCCTAAGGGTGCATTGTGACATCATAACTCTGCACTGGTCTCCCAGGTGACAGACCCTTGTCTGTGATCTGCCTAAGGGGGCATTGTGACATCAAAACTCTGCAATGGTCACCCAGGTGACAGGGCCTTGTCTGTGATCTGCCTAAGGGTGCATTGTGACTTCATAACTCTGCATTGCTCACCCAGGTGACAGACCCTTGTCTTTTATCTGCCTAAGGAGTCATTGTGACATCATAATTCTGCACGGGTCACGCAGTTGACAGACCCTTGTCTGTGATCTGCCTAAGGGGCCATTGTGACATCATAACTCTGCACTGGTCACCCAGGTGACAGACCGTTGTCTGTGATCTGCCTAAGGGGGCATTGTGACATCATAACACTGCACTTGTCACCTAGGAGACAGACCCTTGTCTGTGATCGGCCTAAGGGGGCATTGTGACATCATAACTCTGCTCCAGTCACCCATGTGAGAGGCCCTTGTATGTGATCTTCCTAAGGGGGCATTGTGACATCATAACTCTGCATTGGTCACCCAGGTGACAGACCCTTCTCTATGATCTGCCTAAGGGGTCATTGTGACCTCATAAGTCTGAACTGGGCACCCAGTTGATAGGCCTTTCTCTGTGATCCGCCTAAGGGGGCATTGTGACTTTGCAACTCTGCACTCGTCCCCCAGGTGAGAGTCTCTTGTCTGTGATCTGCCTAGGGGGGCATTGTGACATTATAACTCTGCACTGCTCACCCTGGTGACAGACCCTTGTCTGTTATCTGCCTAAGGGGGCATTTTGACATCATAACTCTGCACGGGTCACCCAGGTGAGAGAAACATGTCTGTGATCTGCCTAAAGTGCAAATGTGACATCATAACTCTGCACTGGTCACCAAGGTGACAGACCCTTTTCTGTGATCTGCGTCAGGGGGCATTGTAACATCACAACTCTGCACTGGTCACCCAGGAGACAGACCCATGTCTGTGAATTGCCTAACGGGGCATTGTGACATGATAACTCTGCACAGGTCACTCAGGTGACTGGCCCTTGTCTGTGATCTCCCTAAGGGTGTATTGTGACATCTTAACTCTGCACTGGTCACACAGGTGACAGGCCCTTGTCTGTGATCTGCCTAAGGGCCATTGTGACATCATAACTCTGCCCTGGGCACACAGGTGAAAGGCCCTTTTCTGTGATCTTCTTAAGGGGGCACTGTGACATCACAACTCTGCACTGGGCACCCAGGAGACAGGCCCTTGTCTGATCTGACTAGGGACGCATTGTGACATCATAACTCTGCACTGGGCACCCAGGTGACAGGCACTTGTCTGTGATCTCCCTAAGGTGGCATTGTGACGTCATAACTCTGCACCTGGGACACAGGTGACAGGCCCTTGTCTGTCTTGTGCCTAAGGGGGCATTGTGACCTTATAAATCTGCACTGGTCACCCAGGTGACAGACCCATGTCTGTCATCTGCCTAAGTGGGCATTGTGATATGATAACACTGCACTGGTCACCCAGGAGACAGACCCTTGTCTTTGATCTTCTTAAGGGGGCATTGTGACATCATAACCCTGCACTGGTCACCCAGGTGACAGGCCCTTGTCTGTGATCTGCCTAAGGGGGCTTTGTGACATCATAACTGTGAACTGGTCACCCAGGTGACCGACGCTTGTCTGTGATCTGCCTAAGGGGGCATTGTGACATCATAACTTTGCACTGGTCACCCAGGTGACAGAACCTTGTCTGTGATCTGCCTAAGAGGGCATTGTGACATCATAACTGTGCACTGGTAACCCAGGTGACGTACCCTTGTCTGTGATGTGCCTAAGGGGACATTGTGACATCATAACTGTGCACTGGTAACCCAGGTGACGTACCCTTGACAGTGATCTGTCTAAGGTGGCATTGTGACACCACAACTCTGCACTGGTCACTCACGTGAGAGACCCATTTCTGTGATCTCCATAAGGGGGCATTGTGACATCATAGCTCTGCACGGGTCACCCAGGTGACAGAGCCTTGTCTGTGATCTGCCAAAGTGTGCATTGTGACATCATAATACTGCACGGGTCACCCTGCTGACAGACCCTTGTCTTTGATCTTCTTAACAGGTCATTGTGACATCAGGACACTGCACGGCTCACCCAGGTGACTGACCCTTGTCTTTGATCTGCCTAAGGGGGCATTTGGACACCAAAACTCTGCACTTGTCACCCATGTGACAGAACCTTGTCTGTGTTCTGCCTAAGGGGGAATTGCGACATCATAACTCTCCACTTGTCACCAAGGTGACAGACCATTGTCTGCGATCTGCCTAAGGGGGCATTGTGATATCATAACCCTACACTGGACACCCAGGTGAGGGACCCTTGTCCGTAAACTGCCTAAGGGGGCATTGTGACATTATAACTCTGCACTAGTCGCGCAGGTGACAGACCCTTGTCTGTGATCTGCCCAAGGGCGCATTGTGACATCATAACTCTGCACTGGTCACCCAGGTGACTGACCCTTGTGTGTGATCTGCCCAAGGGAGCATCGTGACATCATAACTCTGCACGAGGCACCGAGGAGGCAGACCCTTGTCTGTGATCTGAATAAGAGGACATTGTGACATCAAAACTTTGCACGGGTCACCCATGTGACAGGCCCTTGAATGTGATCTGCCTAAGGGGGCATTGAGACATCATAACTGTGCACTGGTCACCCAGGTGACAGACCCTTGTCTTTGATCTGCCTAAGGGGGCATTGTGACGTCATAACTCTGCATTGGTTACTGACGTGACAGACCCTTGTCTTTGATCTGCCTAAGGGGGCATTGTGACATCAAAACTCTGCACAGGGCACCCAGGTGACAGACCCTTGTCTGTGATCTGTCTAAGGGTGCATTGGGACATCATAACTCTGCACTGGGCACCCAGGTGAGAGACCCTTGTCTTTGATCTGCCTAAAGGGGCATTTTGCATCATAACTCTGCACGTCTCACCGATGTGACAGACCCTTGTCTCTGATCTGCCTAAGGGGGCACTGTGTCATCATAAATCTGCACTGGTCCCCGTGGTGACAGACCCTTGTCTGTGATCTGCCAAAGGGGGCATTGTGACATCATAATTCTCCACTGGTCACCGAGGTGACAGACCCTTGACTGTGATCTGCCTAAGGGGCATTGTGACATCATAACTCTGCACTGGTCAGCCACGTGACAGACCCTTGTCTTTGATCTGTCTGAGGGGGCATTGCCACATCATAGCAGTGCAGGGGCCACCCAGGTGGCAGACCCTTGTCTGTGATCTGCCTAAGGGGGAATTGTGACTTCATAACGCTGTACTCGTCACCCAGGTGAGAGACCCTTGTCTGTGATCTGCGTAGGGTGGCATTGTGACATCATAATGCTGCACTGCTCACCCTGGTGACAGAGCCTTTTCTGTTATCTGCCTAAGGTGGCATTGTGACATCATAACTCTGCACCGGTCACCCAGGTGACAGACCCTTGTCAGTGATCTGCCTAAGGGGGCATTGTGACATCACAGCTCTGAACTGGTCACGCAGGTGAGAAAACCTTGTCTGTGATCGGCCTAATGGGGCATTGTGACATCACAACTCTGCATTGGTCACCAAGTTGACAGACCATTGTCTTTGATCTGCCTAAGGGGGCGTTGTGACATCATAACACTGCACTGGTCACCCAGGAGACAGACCCTTGTTTGTGATTTGTCTAAGGGGGCATTGTGACATCATAACTCTGCACGCATCTCCCAGGTGTCAGACCCTTGTCTGTGATATGCGTAAGGGGGCATTGTGACATCATATCTCAGCACGGGTCACCCAGTTGACAGACCCTTTTCTCTGATCTGCCTAAGTGTGCATTATGACATCATAACTCTGCACTGGTTACACAGCTGACAGACCATTTTCTGTGATCGGCCTAAGGGGCATTGTGACATCATAACACCGCACGGGTCACCCAGGTGACAGACCCTTGTCTGTGATCCGCTTAAGGAGGCAATATGACGTTAAAGCTCTGTACTGGTCACCCAGCTGTCAGACCCTTGTCTGTGATCTGCCTCAGGGGGCATTGTGACATCATAACACTGCACTGGTCACCCAGGTGACAGGCGCTTGTCTGTGATCTGCCTAAGTGGCCATTGTGACATCATAACTCTGTACTGGTCACCCAGGTGGCATACCCATGTTTGTGATCTGCCTAAGGGGGCATTGTGACATCATAACTCTTCACTGATCACCTAGTTCACAGGCCCTTCTCTGTTATCTGCTAAGGGGGCATTGTGACATCATAACTCTCCACTGGTCACCCAGGTGACAAGCCCTTGACTGTGGTCTGCCTAAGGGGGCATTGTGAAATCATAACTCTGTACTTGGAACCCAGGTGACAGACCATTGTCTGTGAACGGCCTAAGGGGCCATTGTGACATCATAAATCTGCATTGGTCACCAAGGTGACAGACCATTGTCTGTGATCGGCCTAAGGGGGAGTTGTGACATCACCAACCTGCACTGCTCACCCAGGTGACAGACCCTTCTCTGTGAACTGCCTAAGGGGGCATTGTGACATCATAACTCTACACTTGTCCCCCAGGACACAGACCCCTGTCTGTGATCTCCCTAAGGGGGCATTGTGATAACCTTACTCTGCTCTAGTCACCCAGGTGACAGGCCCTTGTCTGTGATCTGCCTAAGGGGGCATTGTGAATTCATAACTCTGCACTGGTCACCCACGTGACAGGCCCTTGTTTGTAATCTGCCTAAGGGGATAATGTGACGTCATAACTCTGCACTGGGCACCCAGATGACAGGCCCTTGTCTGTGATCTGCCTAAAGGGACATTGTGACACCATAACTCTGCACTTGGCACCCAGGTGACAGGCCCTTGTCTGTGATCTGCCTAAGGTTGCATTGTGACATCATAGCTCTGCAAGGGGCACCCAGGTGACAGGCCCTTGTCTGTTATCTGCATAAAGGGGGCATTGTGACATCATAACTCTGCACTTGTCACCCAGGTGAGAGACCCTTGTCTGTGATCTGCTTAAGGGTGCATTGTGACATCATAACACTGCACTGGTCACCCAGGTGACAGACCCCTGTCTGTGAACTGCCTAAGGGGTCATTGTGACATCATAACTCTGCACTGGTCAGCCAGGCGACAGACCCTTCTCTGTGATCTGCCCAACGGGGCATTGTGACATCATAATTCTGCACGAGGCACCCAGGTGGCAGACCCTTTTCTGTCATCTGCCTAAGGGGGCATTGTGACATGAAAACTCTGCACGGGACACCCATGTGACAGGCCCTTGAATGTGATCTGCCTAAGGGGGCATTGTGACATCATAACTCTGCATTGGTCACCGAGGTGACAGACCCTTGTCTTTGATCTGCCTAGGTGGGCATTGTGACGTCATAACTATGCACTGGTCACCCAGGAGACAGACTCTTGTTTGTGATCTGCCTAAGGGTGCATTGTGACATCATAACTCTGCTCCAGTCACCCAGTTGACAGACCCTTGTGTGTGATCTGCCTAAGGGGTCACTGTGACACCATAACTCTGCACTGGTCACCAAGGTTACAGACCCTTATGTATGATCTGCGTAAGGGGGCATTGTGACCTCATAACCCTGCACTGGTCACCCAGGTGACAGATCATTGTCTGTGATCTGCCTAAGGGGTCATTGTGACATCATAACACTACACGGGTCACCCAGGTGACAGACCCTTGTCTGTGATCTGCCTAAGGAGGCATTGTGACATCACAACACTGCAATGGTCACGCAGGTGACAGACCCTTTTCTGTGATCGGCCTAATGGTGTATTGTGACATCATAACTCTGCACTGGTCAGCCTGGTTACGGACCCTGGTCCACTATCTGCCTAAGGGGGCATTTTGACATGAAAACTCTGCACGGGTCACCCAAGTTACAGGCCCTTTAATGTGATCTGCCTAGGGGGCATTGAGACATCATAACTCTGCACTCGTCAGCAGGTGACAGACCCTTGTCTGTGATCTGCCTAAGTGGGCATTGAGACATCATAACTCTGCACACGTCAGCAGGTGACAGACCCTTGTCTTTGATCTGCCTAAGTGGGCATTGTGACATCATAACTCTGCACTGGTCACCCAGGAGACAGACCCTTGTTTGTGATCTGCATAAGGGGGCATTGTGACATCATAACTCTGCACACGTCTCCCAGGTGTCAGACCCTTGTCTGTGATATGCGTTAGGGGGCCTTGTGACATTATATCTCAGCACGGTCACCAAGGTGACAGACCCTTGTCTCTGATCTGCCTAAGTGTGCATTGTGACATCATAAATCTGCACGTGTCACCCATGTGACAGGCCCTTGAAAGTGATCTGCTTAAGGGGTCATTGTGACATCATAACTCTGCACTGGTCACCACGTTACAGACCCTTCACAGTGATCTGCCTAAGGGGGCTTAGTGACATGATAAGTCTGCACTGGGCACCCAGGTGACAGGCCGTTGCCTGTGATCTGCCTAAGGGGGCACTGTGACTTCATAAATCTGCACTGGTCACCAAGGTGAAAGACCCATGTCTGTCATCTGCCTAATTGGGCATTGTGACATCATAACTCTGCAATGGTTACCCAGGTGACAGACCCTTTTCTGTGATCAGCCTGATGGGGTACTGTGACATCATAACTCTGTACTGGTCACCCTGGTGACAGACCCTTGTCTGCTATCTGCCTAAGGGGGCATTGTGACATCATAACTCTGCACTGGTTACCCAGGTGACGTACCGTTGACTGTGATCTGCCTAAGGTGGCATTGTGACATCACAAGTCTGCACTTGTCACCCAGGTGAGAGACCCTTGTCTGTGATCTCCATAAGGGGTCATTGTGACATCATAACTCTGCACGGGTCACCCTGCTGACAGACCCTTGTCTGTGATTTGCCAAGTGGTGCATTGTGACATCATAATTCTGCAGGGGTCACCCTGGTGACAGACCCTTGTCTTTGATCTGCCTAAGGGGGCATTTGGACACCAAAACTCTGCACTTGTCACCCATGTGACAGAACCTTGTCTGTGTTCTGCCTAAGGGGGAATTGCGACATCATAACTCTGCACTTGTCACCAAGGTGACAGACCATTGTCTGCGATCTGCCTAAGGGGGCATTGTGATATCATAACCCTACACTGGACACCCAGGTGAGGGACCCTTGTCCGTAAACTGCCTAAGGGGGCATTGTGACATTATAACTCTGCACTAGTCACGCAGGTGACAGACCCTTGTCTGTGATCTGCCCAAGGGCGCATTGTGACATCATAACTCTGCACTGGTCACCCAGGTGACTGACCCTTGTGTGTGATCTGCCCAAGGGAGCATCGTGACATCATAACTCTGCACGAGGCACCGAGGAGGCAGACCCTTGTCTGTGATCTGAATAAGAGGACATTGTGACATCAAAACTTTGCACGGGTCACCCATGTGACAGGCCCTTGAATGTGATCTGCCTAAGGGGGCATTGAGACATCATAACTGTGCACTGGTCACCCAGGTGACAGACCCTTGTCTTTGATCTGCCTAAGGGGGCATTGTGACGTCATAACTCTGCATTGGTTACTGACGTGACAGACCCTTGTCTTTGATCTGCCTAAGGGGGCATTGTGACATCAAAACTCTGCACAGGGCACCCAGGTGACAGACCCTTGTCTGTGATCTGTCTAAGAGTGCATTGGGACATCATAACTCTGCACTGGGCACCCAGGTGAGAGACCCTTGTCTTTGATCTGCCTAAAGGGGCATTTTGCATCATAACTCTGCACGTCTCACCGATGTGACACACCCTTGTCTCTGATCTGCCTAAGGGGGCATTGTGTCATCATAAATCTGCACTGGTCCCCGTGGTGACAGACCCTTGTCTGTGATCTGCCTAAGGGGGCATTGTGACATCACAGCTCTGAACTGGTCACGCAGGTGAGAAAACCTTGTCTGTGATCTGCCTAATGGGGCATTGTGACATCACAACTCTGCATTGGTCACCAAGTTGACAGACCATTGTCTTTGATCTGCCTAAGGGGGCGTTGTGACATCATAACACTGCACTGGTCACCCAGGAGACAGACCCTTGTTTGTGATCTGCCTAAGGGGGCATTGTGACATCATAGCTCTGCACACGTCTCCCAGGTGTCAGACCCATGTCTGTGATATGCGTAAGGGGGCATTGTGACATCATATCTCAGCACGGGTCACCCAGTTGACAGACCCTTTTCTCTGATCTGCCTAAGTGTGCATTATGACATCATAACTCTGCACTGGTTACACAGCTGACAGACCATTTTCTGTGATCGGCCTAAGGGGCATTGTGACATCATAACTCTGCATGGGTCACCCAGGTGACAGACCCTTGTCTGTGATCCGCTTAAGGGGGCAATATGACGTTAAAGCTCTGTACTGGTCACCCAGCTGTCAGACCCTTGTCTGTGATCCGCCTCAGGGGGCATTGTGACATCATAACACTGCACTGGTCACCCAGGTGACAGGCGCTTGTCTGTGATCTGCCTAAGTGGCCATTGTGATATCATAACTCTGTACTGGTCACCCAGGTGGCAGACCCATGTTTGTGATCTGCCTAAGGGGGCATTGTGACATCATAACTCTTCACTGATCACCTAGTTGACAGGCCCTTGTCTGTTATCTGCTAAGGGGGCATTGTGACATCATAACTCTCCACTGGTCACCCAGGTGACAGGCCCTTGACTGTGGTCTGCCTAAGAGGGCATTGTGAAATCATAACTCTGTACTTGGAACCCAGGTGACAGACCATTGTCTGTGAACGGCCTAAGGGGCCATTGTGACATCATAAATCTGCATTGGTCACCAAGGTGACAGACCATTGTCTGTGATCGGCCTTAGGGGAAGTTGTGACATCACAAACTTGCACTGCTCACCCAGGTGACAGACCCTTCTCTGTGAACTGCCTAAGGGGGCATTGTGACATCATAACTCTACACTTGTCCCCCAGGACGCAGACCCCTGTCTGTGATCTCCCTAAGGGGGCATTGTGACAACCTTACTCTGCTCTAGTCACCCAGGTGACAGGCCCTTGTCTGTGATCTGCCTAAGGGGGCATTGTGAATTCATAACTCTGCACTGGTCACCCACGTGACAGGCCCTTGTTTGTAATCTGCCTAAGGGGATAATGTGACGTCATAACTCTGCACTGGGCACCCAGATGACAGGCCCTTGTCTGTGATCTGCCTAAAGGGACACTGTGACACCACCATAACTCTGCACTTGGCACCCAGGTGACAGGCCCTTGTCTGTGATCTGCCTAAGGTTGCATTGTGACATCATAGCTCTGCAAGGGGCACCCAGGTGACAGGCCCTTGTCTGTTATCTGCATAAAGGGGGCATTGTGACATCATAAATCTGCACTTGTCACCCAGGTGAGAGACCCTTGTCTGTGATCTGCTTAAGGGTGCATTGTGACATCATAACACTGCACTGGTCACCCAGGTGACAGACCCCTGTCTGTGAACTGCCTAAGGGGTCATTGTGACATCATAACTCTGCACTGGTCAGCCAGCTGACAGACCCTTGTCTGTGATCTGCCCAAGGGGGCATTGTGACATCATAATTCTGCAAGAGGCACCCAGGTGGCAGACCCTTTTCTGTCATCTGCCTAAGGGGGCATTGTGACATGAAAACTCTGCACGGGACACCCATGTGACAGGCCCTTGAATGTGATCTGCCTAAGGGTGCATTGTGACATCATAACTCTGCTCCAGTCACCCAGTTGAAAGACCCTTGTGTGTTATCTGCCTAAGGGGGCATTGTGACATCATAACTCTGTACTGGTCACCCAGGAGACAGACCCTTGTCTGTGATCTGCCTAAGGGGGCACTGTGACACCATAAATCTGCACTGGTCACCAAGGTTACAGACCCTTATGTATGATCTGCGTAAGGGGGCATTGTGACCTCATAACCCTGCACTGGTCACCCAGGTGACAGACCATTGTCTGTGATCTGCCTAAGGGGGCACTGTGACATCATAACACTGCACGGGTCACCCAGGTGACATACCCTTGTCTGTGATCTGCCTAAGGAGGCATTGTGACATCACAACACTGCAATGGTCACGCAGGTGACAGACCCTTTTCTGTGATCGGCCTAATGGTGTATTGTGACATCATAACTCTGCACTGGTCAGCCTGGTTACAGACCCTGGTCCACTATCTGCCTAAGGGGGCATTTTGACATGAAAACTCTGCACGGGTCACCCAAGTGACAGGCCCTTTAATGTGATCTGCCTAAGGGGGCATTGAGACATCATAACTCTGCACTCGTCAGCAGGTGACAGACCCTTGTCTGTGATCTGCCTAAGTGGGCATTGAGACATCATAACTCTGCACTCGTCAGCAGGTGACAGACCCTTGTCTTTGATCTGCCTAAGTGGGCATTGTGACATCATAACTCTGCACTGGTCACCCAGGAGACAGACCCTTGTTTGTGATCTGCATAAGGGGGCATTGTGACATCATAACTCTGCACAGGTCTCCCAGGTGTCAGACCCTTGTCTGTGATATGCGTTAGGGGGCCTTGTGACATTATATCTCAGCACGGTCACCAAGGTGACAGACCCTTGTCTCTGATCTGCCTAAGTGTGCACTGTGACATCATAAATCTGCACGTGTCACCCATGTGACAGGCCCTTGAAAGTGATCTGCTTAAGGGGTCATTGTGACATCATAACTCTGCACTGGTCACCACGTTACAGACCCTTCACAGTGATCTGCCTAAGGGGGCTTAGTGACATCATAAGTCTGCACTGGGCACCCAGGTGACAGGCCGTTGCCTGTGATCTGCCTAAGGGGGCACTGTGACTTCATAAATCTGCACTGGTCACCAAGGTGAAAGACCCATGTCTGTCATCGGCCTAATTGGGCATTGTGACATCATAACTCTGCAATGGTTACCCAGGTGACAGACCCTTTTCTGTGATCAGCCTGATGGGGTACTGTGACATCATAACTCTGTACTGGTCACCCTGGTGACAGACCCTTGTCTGCTATCTGCCTAAGGGGGCATTGTGACATCATAACTCTGCACTGGTTACCCAGGTGACGTACCATTGACTGTGATCTGCCTAAGGTGGCATTGTGACATCACAACTCTGCACTTGTCACCCAGGTGAGAGACCCTTGTCTGTGATCTCCATAAGGGGTCATTGTGACATCATAACTCTGCACGGGTCACCCTGGTGACAGACCCTTGTCTGTGATTTGCCAAGTGGTGCATTGTGACATCATAATTCTGCAGGGGTCACCCTGGTGACAGACCCTTGTCTTTGATCTTATTAAGTGGTCATTGTGATATCCTAACTCTGCACGAGTTACCCAGGTGACTGAACCTTGTCTGTGATCTGCCTAAGGGGGCATTTGGACTTCAAAGCTCTGCACTGGTCACACAGGTGACAGAACCTTGTCTGTGTACTGCCTAAGGGGGATTGTGATATCATAACTCTGCACTGGTCACCCAGGTGACAGACCATTGACTTCGATCTGCCTAAGGTGGCATTGTGATATCATAACCTATCATAACCCTGCACTGGTCACCCAGGTGACAGACCCTTGTCTGTGATCTGCCTAAGGGGGCATTGTGACATCATAACACTGCACGGGTCACCCAGGTGACATACCCTTGTCTGTGATCTGCCTAAGGAGGCATTGTGACATCACAACACTGCAATGGTCACGCAGGTGACAGACCCTTTTCTGTGATCGGCCTAATGGTGTATTGTGACATCATAACTCTGCACTGGTCAGCCTGGTTACAGACCCTGGTCCACTATCTGTCTAAGGGGGCATTTTGACATGAAAACTCTGCACGGGTCACCCAAGTTACAGGCCCTTTAATGTGATCTGCCTAGGGGGCATTGAGACATCATAACTCTGCACTCGTCAGCAGGTGACAGACCCTTGTCTGTGATCTGCCTAAGTGGGCATTGAGACATCATAACTCTGCACTCGTCAGCAGGTGACAGACCCTTGCCTTTGATCTGCCTAAGTGGGCATTGTGACATCATAACTCTGCACTGGTCACCCAGGAGACAGACCCTTGTTTGTGATCTGCATAAGGGGGCATTGTGACATCATAACTCTGCACACGTCTCCCAGGTGTCAGACCCTTGTCTGTGATATGCGTTAGGGGGCCTTGTGACATTATATCTCAGCACGGTCACCAAGGTGACAGACCCTTGTCTCTGATCTGCCTAAGTGTGCATTGTGACATCATAAATCTGCACGTGTCACCCATGTGACAGGCCCTTGAAAGTGATCTGCTTAAGGGGTCATTGTGACTTCATAACTCTGCACTGGTCACCACGTTACAGACCCTTCACAGTGATCTGCCTAAGGGGGCTTAGTGACATCATAAGTCTGCACTGGGCACCCAGGTGACAGGCCGTTGCCTGTGATCTGCCTAAGGGGGCACTGTGACTTCATAAATCTGCACTGGTCACCAAGGTGAAAGACCCATGTCTGTCATCGGCCTAATTGGGCATTGTGACATCATAACTCTGCAATGGTTACCCAGGTGACAGACCCTTTTCTGTGATCAGCCTGATGGGGTACTGTGACATCATAACTCTGTACTGGTCACCCTGGTGACAGACCCTTGTCTGCTATCTGCCTAAGGGGGCATTGTGACATCATAACTCTGCACTGGTTACCCAGGTGACGTACCGTTGACTGTGATCTGCCTAAGGTGGCATTGTGACATCACAACTCTGCACTTGTCACCCAGGTGAGAGACCCTTGTCTGTGATCTCCATAAGGGGTCATTGTGACATCATAACTCTGCACGGGTCACCCTGGTGACAGACCCTTGTCTGTGATTTGCCAAGTGGTGCATTGTGACATCATAATTCTGCAGGGGTCACCCTGGTGACAGACCCTTGTCTTTGATCTGCCTAAGGGGGCATTTGGACACCAAAACTCTGCACTTGTCACCCATGTGACAGAACCTTGTCTGTGTTCTGCCTAAGGGGGAATTGCGACATCATAACTCTGCACTTGTCACCAAGGTGACAGACCATTGTCTGCGATCTGCCTAAGGGGGCATTGTGATATCATAACCCTACACTGGACACCCAGGTGAGGGACCCTTGTCCGTAAACTGCCTAAGGGGGCATTGTGACATTATAACTCTGCACTAGTCACGCAGGTGACAGACCCTTGTCTGTGATCTGCCCAAGGGCGCATTGTGACATCATAACTCTGCACTGGTCACCCAGGTGACTGACCCTTGTGTGTGATCTGCCCAAGGGAGCATCGTGACATCATAACTCTGCACGAGGCACCGAGGAGGCAGACCCTTGTCTGTGATCTGAATAAGAGGACATTGTGACATCAAAACTTTGCACGGGTCACCCATGTGACAGGCCCTTGAATGTGATCTGCCTAAGGGGGCATTGAGACATCATAACTGTGCACTGGTCACCCAGGTGACAGACCCTTGTCTTTGATCTGCCTAAGGGGGCATTGTGACGTCATAACTCTGCATTGGTTACTGACGTGACAGACCCTTGTCTTTGATCTGCCTAAGGGGGCATTGTGACATCAAAACTCTGCACAGGGCACCCAGGTGACAGACCCTTGTCTGTGATCTGTCTAAGAGTGCATTGGGACATCATAACTCTGCACTGGGCACCCAGGTGAGAGACCCTTGTCTTTGATCTGCCTAAAGGGGCATTTTGCATCATAACTCTGCACGTCTCACCGATGTGACACACCCTTGTCTCTGATCTGCCTAAGGGGGCATTGTGTCATCATAAATCTGCACTGGTCCCCGTGGTGACAGACCCTTGTCTGTGATCTGCCTAAGGGGGCATTGTGACATCACAGCTCTGAACTGGTCACGCAGGTGAGAAAACCTTGTCTGTGATCTGCCTAATGGGGCATTGTGACATCACAACTCTGCATTGGTCACCAAGTTGACAGACCATTGTCTTTGATCTGCCTAAGGGGGCGTTGTGACATCATAACACTGCACTGGTCACCCAGGAGACAGACCCTTGTTTGTGATCTGCCTAAGGGGGCATTGTGACATCATAGCTCTGCACACGTCTCCCAGGTGTCAGACCCATGTCTGTGATATGCGTAAGGGGGCATTGTGACATCATATCTCAGCACGGGTCACCCAGTTGACAGACCCTTTTCTCTGATCTGCCTAAGTGTGCATTATGACATCATAACTCTGCACTGGTTACACAGCTGACAGACCATTTTCTGTGATCGGCCTAAGGGGCATTGTGACATCATAACTCTGCATGGGTCACCCAGGTGACAGACCCTTGTCTGTGATCCGCTTAAGGGGGCAATATGACGTTAAAGCTCTGTACTGGTCACCCAGCTGTCAGACCCTTGTCTGTGATCCGCCTCAGGGGGCATTGTGACATCATAACACTGCACTGGTCACCCAGGTGACAGGCGCTTGTCTGTGATCTGCCTAAGTGGCCATTGTGATATCATAACTCTGTACTGGTCACCCAGGTGGCAGACCCATGTTTGTGATCTGCCTAAGGGGGCATTGTGACATCATAACTCTTCACTGATCACCTAGTTGACAGGCCCTTGTCTGTTATCTGCTAAGGGGGCATTGTGACATCATAACTCTCCACTGGTCACCCAGGTGACAGGCCCTTGACTGTGGTCTGCCTAAGAGGGCATTGTGAAATCATAACTCTGTACTTGGAACCCAGGTGACAGACCATTGTCTGTGAACGGCCTAAGGGGCCATTGTGACATCATAAATCTGCATTGGTCACCAAGGTGACAGACCATTGTCTGTGATCGGCCTTAGGGGAAGTTGTGACATCACAAACTTGCACTGCTCACCCAGGTGACAGACCCTTCTCTGTGAACTGCCTAAGGGGGCATTGTGACATCATAACTCTACACTTGTCCCCCAGGACGCAGACCCCTGTCTGTGATCTCCCTAAGGGGGCATTGTGACAACCTTACTCTGCTCTAGTCACCCAGGTGACAGGCCCTTGTCTGTGATCTGCCTAAGGGGGCATTGTGAATTCATAACTCTGCACTGGTCACCCACGTGACAGGCCCTTGTTTGTAATCTGCCTAAGGGGATAATGTGACGTCATAACTCTGCACTGGGCACCCAGATGACAGGCCCTTGTCTGTGATCTGCCTAAAGGGACACTGTGACACCACCATAACTCTGCACTTGGCACCCAGGTGACAGGCCCTTGTCTGTGATCTGCCTAAGGTTGCATTGTGACATCATAGCTCTGCAAGGGGCACCCAGGTGACAGGCCCTTGTCTGTTATCTGCATAAAGGGGGCATTGTGACATCATAAATCTGCACTTGTCACCCAGGTGAGAGACCCTTGTCTGTGATCTGCTTAAGGGTGCATTGTGACATCATAACACTGCACTGGTCACCCAGGTGACAGACCCCTGTCTGTGAACTGCCTAAGGGGTCATTGTGACATCATAACTCTGCACTGGTCAGCCAGCTGACAGACCCTTGTCTGTGATCTGCCCAAGGGGGCATTGTGACATCATAATTCTGCAAGAGGCACCCAGGTGGCAGACCCTTTTCTGTCATCTGCCTAAGGGGGCATTGTGACATGAAAACTCTGCACGGGACACCCATGTGACAGGCCCTTGAATGTGATCTGCCTAAGGGTGCATTGTGACATCATAACTCTGCTCCAGTCACCCAGTTGAAAGACCCTTGTGTGTTATCTGCCTAAGGGGGCATTGTGACATCATAACTCTGTACTGGTCACCCAGGAGACAGACCCTTGTCTGTGATCTGCCTAAGGGGGCACTGTGACACCATAAATCTGCACTGGTCACCAAGGTTACAGACCCTTATGTATGATCTGCGTAAGGGGGCATTGTGACCTCATAACCCTGCACTGGTCACCCAGGTGACAGACCATTGTCTGTGATCTGCCTAAGGGGGCACTGTGACATCATAACACTGCACGGGTCACCCAGGTGACATACCCTTGTCTGTGATCTGCCTAAGGAGGCATTGTGACATCACAACACTGCAATGGTCACGCAGGTGACAGACCCTTTTCTGTGATCGGCCTAATGGTGTATTGTGACATCATAACTCTGCACTGGTCAGCCTGGTTACAGACCCTGGTCCACTATCTGCCTAAGGGGGCATTTTGACATGAAAACTCTGCACGGGTCACCCAAGTGACAGGCCCTTTAATGTGATCTGCCTAAGGGGGCATTGAGACATCATAACTCTGCACTCGTCAGCAGGTGACAGACCCTTGTCTGTGATCTGCCTAAGTGGGCATTGAGACATCATAACTCTGCACTCGTCAGCAGGTGACAGACCCTTGTCTTTGATCTGCCTAAGTGGGCATTGTGACATCATAACTCTGCACTGGTCACCCAGGAGACAGACCCTTGTTTGTGATCTGCATAAGGGGGCATTGTGACATCATAACTCTGCACAGGTCTCCCAGGTGTCAGACCCTTGTCTGTGATATGCGTTAGGGGGCCTTGTGACATTATATCTCAGCACGGTCACCAAGGTGACAGACCCTTGTCTCTGATCTGCCTAAGTGTGCACTGTGACATCATAAATCTGCACGTGTCACCCATGTGACAGGCCCTTGAAAGTGATCTGCTTAAGGGGTCATTGTGACATCATAACTCTGCACTGGTCACCACGTTACAGACCCTTCACAGTGATCTGCCTAAGGGGGCTTAGTGACATCATAAGTCTGCACTGGGCACCCAGGTGACAGGCCGTTGCCTGTGATCTGCCTAAGGGGGCACTGTGACTTCATAAATCTGCACTGGTCACCAAGGTGAAAGACCCATGTCTGTCATCGGCCTAATTGGGCATTGTGACATCATAACTCTGCAATGGTTACCCAGGTGACAGACCCTTTTCTGTGATCAGCCTGATGGGGTACTGTGACATCATAACTCTGTACTGGTCACCCTGGTGACAGACCCTTGTCTGCTATCTGCCTAAGGGGGCATTGTGACATCATAACTCTGCACTGGTTACCCAGGTGACGTACCATTGACTGTGATCTGCCTAAGGTGGCATTGTGACATCACAACTCTGCACTTGTCACCCAGGTGAGAGACCCTTGTCTGTGATCTCCATAAGGGGTCATTGTGACATCATAACTCTGCACGGGTCACCCTGGTGACAGACCCTTGTCTGTGATTTGCCAAGTGGTGCATTGTGACATCATAATTCTGCAGGGGTCACCCTGGTGACAGACCCTTGTCTTTGATCTTATTAAGTGGTCATTGTGATATCCTAACTCTGCACGAGTTACCCAGGTGACTGAACCTTGTCTGTGATCTGCCTAAGGGGGCATTTGGACTTCAAAGCTCTGCACTGGTCACACAGGTGACAGAACCTTGTCTGTGTACTGCCTAAGGGGGATTGTGATATCATAACTCTGCACTGGTCACCCAGGTGACAGACCATTGACTTCGATCTGCCTAAGGTGGCATTGTGATATCATAACCTATCATAACCCTGCACTGGTCACCCAGGTGACAGACCCTTGTCTGTGATCTGCCTAAGGGGGCATTGTGACATCATAACACTGCACGGGTCACCCAGGTGACATACCCTTGTCTGTGATCTGCCTAAGGAGGCATTGTGACATCACAACACTGCAATGGTCACGCAGGTGACAGACCCTTTTCTGTGATCGGCCTAATGGTGTATTGTGACATCATAACTCTGCACTGGTCAGCCTGGTTACAGACCCTGGTCCACTATCTGTCTAAGGGGGCATTTTGACATGAAAACTCTGCACGGGTCACCCAAGTTACAGGCCCTTTAATGTGATCTGCCTAGGGGGCATTGAGACATCATAACTCTGCACTCGTCAGCAGGTGACAGACCCTTGTCTGTGATCTGCCTAAGTGGGCATTGAGACATCATAACTCTGCACTCGTCAGCAGGTGACAGACCCTTGCCTTTGATCTGCCTAAGTGGGCATTGTGACATCATAACTCTGCACTGGTCACCCAGGAGACAGACCCTTGTTTGTGATCTGCATAAGGGGGCATTGTGACATCATAACTCTGCACACGTCTCCCAGGTGTCAGACCCTTGTCTGTGATATGCGTTAGGGGGCCTTGTGACATTATATCTCAGCACGGTCACCAAGGTGACAGACCCTTGTCTCTGATCTGCCTAAGTGTGCATTGTGACATCATAAATCTGCACGTGTCACCCATGTGACAGGCCCTTGAAAGTGATCTGCTTAAGGGGTCATTGTGACTTCATAACTCTGCACTGGTCACCACGTTACAGACCCTTCACAGTGATCTGCCTAAGGGGGCTTAGTGACATCATAAGTCTGCACTGGGCACCCAGGTGACAGGCCGTTGCCTGTGATCTGCCTAAGGGGGCACTGTGACTTCATAAATCTGCACTGGTCACCAAGGTGAAAGACCCATGTCTGTCATCGGCCTAATTGGGCATTGTGACATCATAACTCTGCAATGGTTACCCAGGTGACAGACCCTTTTCTGTGATCAGCCTGATGGGGTACTGTGACATCATAACTCTGTACTGGTCACCCTGGTGACAGACCCTTGTCTGCTATCTGCCTAAGGGGGCATTGTGACATCATAACTCTGCACTGGTTACCCAGGTGACGTACCATTGACTGTGATCTGCCTAAGGTGGCATTGTGACATCACAACTCTGCACTTGTCACCCAGGTGAGAGACCCTTGTCTGTGATCTCCATAAGGGGTCATTGTGACATCATAACTCTGCACGGGTCACCCTGGTGACAGACCCTTGTCTGTGATTTGCCAAGTGGTGCATTGTGACATCATAATTCTGCAGGGGTCACCCTGGTGACAGACCCTTGTCTTTGATCTTATTAAGTGGTCATTGTGATATCCTAACTCTGCACGAGTTACCCAGGTGACTGAACCTTGTCTGTGATCTGCCTAAGGGGGCATTTGGACTTCAAAGCTCTGCACTGGTCACACAGGTGACAGAACCTTGTCTGTGTACTGCCTAAGGGGGATTGTGATATCATAACTCTGCACTGGTCACCCAGGTGACAGACCATTGACTTCGATCTGCCTAAGGTGGCATTGTGATATCATAACCTATCATAACCCTGCACTGGTCACCCAGGTGACAGACCCTTGTCTGTGATCTGCCTAAGGGGGCATTGTGACATCATAACACTGCACGGGTCACCCAGGTGACATACCCTTGTCTGTGATCTGCCTAAGGAGGCATTGTGACATCACAACACTGCAATGGTCACGCAGGTGACAGACCCTTTTCTGTGATCGGCCTAATGGTGTATTGTGACATCATAACTCTGCACTGGTCAGCCTGGTTACAGACCCTGGTCCACTATCTGTCTAAGGGGGCATTTTGACATGAAAACTCTGCACGGGTCACCCAAGTTACAGGCCCTTTAATGTGATCTGCCTAGGGGGCATTGAGACATCATAACTCTGCACTCGTCAGCAGGTGACAGACCCTTGTCTGTGATCTGCCTAAGTGGGCATTGAGACATCATAACTCTGCACTCGTCAGCAGGTGACAGACCCTTGCCTTTGATCTGCCTAAGTGGGCATTGTGACATCATAACTCTGCACTGGTCACCCAGGAGACAGACCCTTGTTTGTGATCTGCATAAGGGGGCATTGTGACATCATAACTCTGCACACGTCTCCCAGGTGTCAGACCCTTGTCTGTGATATGCGTTAGGGGGCCTTGTGACATTATATCTCAGCACGGTCACCAAGGTGACAGACCCTTGTCTCTGATCTGCCTAAGTGTGCATTGTGACATCATAAATCTGCACGTGTCACCCATGTGACAGGCCCTTGAAAGTGATCTGCTTAAGGGGTCATTGTGACTTCATAACTCTGCACTGGTCACCACGTTACAGACCCTTCACAGTGATCTGCCTAAGGGGGCTTAGTGACATCATAAGTCTGCACTGGGCACCCAGGTGACAGGCCGTTGCCTGTGATCTGCCTAAGGGGGCACTGTGACTTCATAAATCTGCACTGGTCACCAAGGTGAAAGACCCATGTCTGTCATCGGCCTAATTGGGCATTGTGACATCATAACTCTGCAATGGTTACCCAGGTGACAGACCCTTTTCTGTGATCAGCCTGATGGGGTACTGTGACATCATAACTCTGTACTGGTCACCCTGGTGACAGACCCTTGTCTGCTATCTGCCTAAGGGGGCATTGTGACATCATAACTCTGCACTGGTTACCCAGGTGACGTACCGTTGACTGTGATCTGCCTAAGGTGGCATTGTGACATCACAACTCTGCACTTGTCACCCAGGTGAGAGACCCTTGTCTGTGATCTCCATAAGGGGTCATTGTGACATCATAACTCTGCACGGGTCACCCTGGTGACAGACCCTTGTCTGTGATTTGCCAAGTGGTGCATTGTGACATCATAATTCTGCAGGGGTCACCCTGGTGACAGACCCTTGTCTTTGATCTGCCTAAGGGGGCATTTGGACACCAAAACTCTGCACTTGTCACCCATGTGACAGAACCTTGTCTGTGTTCTGCCTAAGGGGGAATTGCGACATCATAACTCTGCACTTGTCACCAAGGTGACAGACCATTGTCTGCGATCTGCCTAAGGGGGCATTGTGATATCATAACCCTACACTGGACACCCAGGTGAGGGACCCTTGTCCGTAAACTGCCTAAGGGGGCATTGTGACATTATAACTCTGCACTAGTCACGCAGGTGACAGACCCTTGTCTGTGATCTGCCCAAGGGCGCATTGTGACATCATAACTCTGCACTGGTCACCCAGGTGACTGACCCTTGTGTGTGATCTGCCCAAGGGAGCATCGTGACATCATAACTCTGCACGAGGCACCGAGGAGGCAGACCCTTGTCTGTGATCTGAATAAGAGGACATTGTGACATCAAAACTTTGCACGGGTCACCCATGTGACAGGCCCTTGAATGTGATCTGCCTAAGGGGGCATTGAGACATCATAACTGTGCACTGGTCACCCAGGTGACAGACCCTTGTCTTTGATCTGCCTAAGGGGGCATTGTGACGTCATAACTCTGCATTGGTTACTGACGTGACAGACCCTTGTCTTTGATCTGCCTAAGGGGGCATTGTGACATCAAAACTCTGCACAGGGCACCCAGGTGACAGACCCTTGTCTGTGATCTGTCTAAGAGTGCATTGGGACATCATAACTCTGCACTGGGCACCCAGGTGAGAGACCCTTGTCTTTGATCTGCCTAAAGGGGCATTTTGCATCATAACTCTGCACGTCTCACCGATGTGACACACCCTTGTCTCTGATCTGCCTAAGGGGGCATTGTGTCATCATAAATCTGCACTGGTCCCCGTGGTGACAGACCCTTGTCTGTGATCTGCCTAAGGGGGCATTGTGACATCACAGCTCTGAACTGGTCACGCAGGTGAGAAAACCTTGTCTGTGATCTGCCTAATGGGGCATTGTGACATCACAACTCTGCATTGGTCACCAAGTTGACAGACCATTGTCTTTGATCTGCCTAAGGGGGCGTTGTGACATCATAACACTGCACTGGTCACCCAGGAGACAGACCCTTGTTTGTGATCTGCCTAAGGGGGCATTGTGACATCATAGCTCTGCACACGTCTCCCAGGTGTCAGACCCATGTCTGTGATATGCGTAAGGGGGCATTGTGACATCATATCTCAGCACGGGTCACCCAGTTGACAGACCCTTTTCTCTGATCTGCCTAAGTGTGCATTATGACATCATAACTCTGCACTGGTTACACAGCTGACAGACCATTTTCTGTGATCGGCCTAAGGGGCATTGTGACATCATAACTCTGCATGGGTCACCCAGGTGACAGACCCTTGTCTGTGATCCGCTTAAGGGGGCAATATGACGTTAAAGCTCTGTACTGGTCACCCAGCTGTCAGACCCTTGTCTGTGATCCGCCTCAGGGGGCATTGTGACATCATAACACTGCACTGGTCACCCAGGTGACAGGCGCTTGTCTGTGATCTGCCTAAGTGGCCATTGTGATATCATAACTCTGTACTGGTCACCCAGGTGGCAGACCCATGTTTGTGATCTGCCTAAGGGGGCATTGTGACATCATAACTCTTCACTGATCACCTAGTTGACAGGCCCTTGTCTGTTATCTGCTAAGGGGGCATTGTGACATCATAACTCTCCACTGGTCACCCAGGTGACAGGCCCTTGACTGTGGTCTGCCTAAGAGGGCATTGTGAAATCATAACTCTGTACTTGGAACCCAGGTGACAGACCATTGTCTGTGAACGGCCTAAGGGGCCATTGTGACATCATAAATCTGCATTGGTCACCAAGGTGACAGACCATTGTCTGTGATCGGCCTTAGGGGAAGTTGTGACATCACAAACTTGCACTGCTCACCCAGGTGACAGACCCTTCTCTGTGAACTGCCTAAGGGGGCATTGTGACATCATAACTCTACACTTGTCCCCCAGGACGCAGACCCCTGTCTGTGATCTCCCTAAGGGGGCATTGTGACAACCTTACTCTGCTCTAGTCACCCAGGTGACAGGCCCTTGTCTGTGATCTGCCTAAGGGGGCATTGTGAATTCATAACTCTGCACTGGTCACCCACGTGACAGGCCCTTGTTTGTAATCTGCCTAAGGGGATAATGTGACGTCATAACTCTGCACTGGGCACCCAGATGACAGGCCCTTGTCTGTGATCTGCCTAAAGGGACACTGTGACACCACCATAACTCTGCACTTGGCACCCAGGTGACAGGCCCTTGTCTGTGATCTGCCTAAGGTTGCATTGTGACATCATAGCTCTGCAAGGGGCACCCAGGTGACAGGCCCTTGTCTGTTATCTGCATAAAGGGGGCATTGTGACATCATAAATCTGCACTTGTCACCCAGGTGAGAGACCCTTGTCTGTGATCTGCTTAAGGGTGCATTGTGACATCATAACACTGCACTGGTCACCCAGGTGACAGACCCCTGTCTGTGAACTGCCTAAGGGGTCATTGTGACATCATAACTCTGCACTGGTCAGCCAGCTGACAGACCCTTGTCTGTGATCTGCCCAAGGGGGCATTGTGACATCATAATTCTGCAAGAGGCACCCAGGTGGCAGACCCTTTTCTGTCATCTGCCTAAGGGGGCATTGTGACATGAAAACTCTGCACGGGACACCCATGTGACAGGCCCTTGAATGTGATCTGCCTAAGGGTGCATTGTGACATCATAACTCTGCTCCAGTCACCCAGTTGAAAGACCCTTGTGTGTTATCTGCCTAAGGGGGCATTGTGACATCATAACTCTGCACTGGTCACCCAGGAGACAGACCCTTGTCTGTGATCTGCCTAAGGGGGCACTGTGACACCATAAATCTGCACTGGTCACCAAGGTTACAGACCCTTATGTATGATCTGCGTAAGGGGGCATTGTGACCTCATAACCCTGCACTGGTCACCCAGGTGACAGACCATTGTCTGTGATCTGCCTAAGGGGGCACTGTGACATCATAACACTGCACGGGTCACCCAGGTGACATACCCTTGTCTGTGATCTGCCTAAGGAGGCATTGTGACATCACAACACTGCAATGGTCACGCAGGTGACAGACCCTTTTCTGTGATCGGCCTAATGGTGTATTGTGACATCATAACTCTGCACTGGTCAGCCTGGTTACAGACCCTGGTCCACTATCTGCCTAAGGGGGCATTTTGACATGAAAACTCTGCACGGGTCACCCAAGTGACAGGCCCTTTAATGTGATCTGCCTAAGGGGGCATTGAGACATCATAACTCTGCACTCGTCAGCAGGTGACAGACCCTTGTCTGTGATCTGCCTAAGTGGGCATTGAGACATCATAACTCTGCACTCGTCAGCAGGTGACAGACCCTTGTCTTTGATCTGCCTAAGTGGGCATTGTGACATCATAACTCTGCACTGGTCACCCAGGAGACAGACCCTTGTTTGTGATCTGCATAAGGGGGCATTGTGACATCATAACTCTGCACAGGTCTCCCAGGTGTCAGACCCTTGTCTGTGATATGCGTTAGGGGGCCTTGTGACATTATATCTCAGCACGGTCACCAAGGTGACAGACCCTTGTCTCTGATCTGCCTAAGTGTGCACTGTGACATCATAAATCTGCACGTGTCACCCATGTGACAGGCCCTTGAAAGTGATCTGCTTAAGGGGTCATTGTGACATCATAACTCTGCACTGGTCACCACGTTACAGACCCTTCACAGTGATCTGCCTAAGGGGGCTTAGTGACATCATAAGTCTGCACTGGGCACCCAGGTGACAGGCCGTTGCCTGTGATCTGCCTAAGGGGGCACTGTGACTTCATAAATCTGCACTGGTCACCAAGGTGAAAGACCCATGTCTGTCATCGGCCTAATTGGGCATTGTGACATCATAACTCTGCAATGGTTACCCAGGTGACAGACCCTTTTCTGTGATCAGCCTGATGGGGTACTGTGACATCATAACTCTGTACTGGTCACCCTGGTGACAGACCCTTGTCTGCTATCTGCCTAAGGGGGCATTGTGACATCATAACTCTGCACTGGTTACCCAGGTGACGTACCATTGACTGTGATCTGCCTAAGGTGGCATTGTGACATCACAACTCTGCACTTGTCACCCAGGTGAGAGACCCTTGTCTGTGATCTCCATAAGGGGTCATTGTGACATCATAACTCTGCACGGGTCACCCTGGTGACAGACCCTTGTCTGTGATTTGCCAAGTGGTGCATTGTGACATCATAATTCTGCAGGGGTCACCCTGGTGACAGACCCTTGTCTTTGATCTTATTAAGTGGTCATTGTGATATCCTAACTCTGCACGAGTTACCCAGGTGACTGAACCTTGTCTGTGATCTGCCTAAGGGGGCATTTGGACTTCAAAGCTCTGCACTGGTCACACAGGTGACAGAACCTTGTCTGTGTACTGCCTAAGGGGGATTGTGATATCATAACTCTGCACTGGTCACCCAGGTGACAGACCATTGACTTCGATCTGCCTAAGGTGGCATTGTGATATCATAACCTATCATAACCCTGCACTGGTCACCCAGGTGACAGACCCTTGTCTGTGATCTGCCTAAGGGGGCATTGTGACATCATAACACTGCACGGGTCACCCAGGTGACATACCCTTGTCTGTGATCTGCCTAAGGAGGCATTGTGACATCACAACACTGCAATGGTCACGCAGGTGACAGACCCTTTTCTGTGATCGGCCTAATGGTGTATTGTGACATCATAACTCTGCACTGGTCAGCCTGGTTACAGACCCTGGTCCACTATCTGTCTAAGGGGGCATTTTGACATGAAAACTCTGCACGGGTCACCCAAGTTACAGGCCCTTTAATGTGATCTGCCTAGGGGGCATTGAGACATCATAACTCTGCACTCGTCAGCAGGTGACAGACCCTTGTCTGTGATCTGCCTAAGTGGGCATTGAGACATCATAACTCTGCACTCGTCAGCAGGTGACAGACCCTTGCCTTTGATCTGCCTAAGTGGGCATTGTGACATCATAACTCTGCACTGGTCACCCAGGAGACAGACCCTTGTTTGTGATCTGCATAAGGGGGCATTGTGACATCATAACTCTGCACACGTCTCCCAGGTGTCAGACCCTTGTCTGTGATATGCGTTAGGGGGCCTTGTGACATTATATCTCAGCACGGTCACCAAGGTGACAGACCCTTGTCTCTGATCTGCCTAAGTGTGCATTGTGACATCATAAATCTGCACGTGTCACCCATGTGACAGGCCCTTGAAAGTGATCTGCTTAAGGGGTCATTGTGACATCATAACTCTGCACTGGTCACCACGTTACAGACCCTTCACAGTGATCTGCCTAAGGGGGCTTAGTGACATGATAAGTCTGCACTGGGCACCCAGGTGACAGGCCGTTGCCTGTGATCTGCCTAAGGGGGCACTGTGACTTCATAAATCTGCACTGGTCACCAAGGTGAAAGACCCATGTCTGTCATCTGCCTAATTGGGCATTGTGACATCATAACTCTGCAATGGTTACCCAGGTGACAGACCCTTTTCTGTGATCAGCCTGATGGGGTACTGTGACATCATAACTCTGTACTGGTCACCCTGGTGACAGACCCTTGTCTGCTATCTGCCTAAGGGGGCATTGTGACATCATAACTCTGCACTGGTTACCCAGGTGACGTACCGTTGACTGTGATCTGCCTAAGGTGGCATTGTGACATCACAAGTCTGCACTTGTCACCCAGGTGAGAGACCCTTGTCTGTGATCTCCATAAGGGGTCATTGTGACATCATAACTCTGCACGGGTCACCCTGCTGACAGACCCTTGTCTGTGATTTGCCAAGTGGTGCATTGTGACATCATAATTCTGCAGGGGTCACCCTGGTGACAGACCCTTGTCTTTGATCTTATTAAGTGGTCATTGTGATATCATAACTCTGCACGAGTTACCCAGGTGACTGAACCTTGTCTGTGATCTGCCTAAGGGGGCATTTGGACATCAAAGCTCTGCACTGGTCACACAGGTGACAGAACCTTGTCTGTGTTCTGCCTAAGGGGGATTGTGATATCATAACTCTGCACTGGTCACCCAGGTGACAGACCATTGACTTCGATCTG
This sequence comes from Gorilla gorilla gorilla, assembly GCF_029281585.2. Taxonomy (NCBI): domain Eukaryota; kingdom Metazoa; phylum Chordata; class Mammalia; order Primates; family Hominidae; genus Gorilla; species Gorilla gorilla. Next base: position 31,524,187 of record NC_073241.2, on the reverse strand, counting down.
CCTAAGGTGGCATTGTGATATCATAACCCTGCACTGGTCACCCAGGTGACAGACCATTGACTTCGATCTGCCTAAGGTGGCATTGTGACATCATAACTCTGCACTAGTCACGCAGGTGACAGACCCTTGTCTGTGATCTGCCTAAGGGGGCATTGTGACATCATAACTCTGCACTGGTCACCCAGGTGACAGACCCTTGTCTGTGATCTGCCCACGGGGGCATTTTGACAACATAACTCTGCACGAGGCACCCAGGAGGCAGAGCCATGTCTGTGATCTGCCTAAGGGTGAATTGTGACATCAAAACTCTGCACAGGTCACCCATGTGACAGGCCCTTTAATGTGATCTGCCTAAGGGGGCATTGAGACATCATAACTCTGCACTGGTAACGCTGGTGACAGACCCTTGTCTTTGATCTTCCTAAGGGGGCATTGTGACATCATAACGCTGCACTGGGCACCGAGGTGACAGACCATTGTCTTTGATCTGCCTAAGGGGGCATTGTGACATCAAAACACTGTACGGGGCACCCAGGTGACAGACCCTTTTCTGTGATCTACATAAGGGTGCATTGTGACATTATAACTCTGCACTGCGCACCGAAGTGAGAGACCCTTGTCTTTGATCTGCCTAAAGGGGCATTTTGACATCATAACTCTGCACGTGTCACCGATGTGACACACCCTTGTCTTTGATCTGCCTAAGGGGGAATTGTGATATCATAAATCTGCACTGGTCACCGTGGTGACAGACCCTTGTCTGTCATCTGCCTGAGGGGGCATTGTGACATCATAACTCTGCACTGCTAACCCAGGTGACAGACCCTTGTCTGTGATCTGCCTATGGGGGCATTGTGCCCTCTTAATTCTGCACTGGTCATCCAGGTGACAGACCCTTCTCTTTGATCTGCCTAAGGGGGCATTGTGACATCATATCTCTGAACTGGTCACGCAGGTGAGAGACCCTTGTGTGTGATCTGCCGAAGGGGGCATTGTGACATCATAACTCTGCATTGGTCACTGAGGTGGCAGACCATTGTCTTTGATCGGCCTAAGGGGGCGTTGTGACATCATAAATCTGCACTGGTCACCCAGGTGACAGAAACTTGTCTGAGAACTGCCTAAGGGGGCACTGTGATATTATAACACTGCACGCGTTTCCCAGGTGACAAACCCTTCTCTGTGAACTGCCTAAGGGTGCATTGTGACATCATAACTCTGCACTGGTCTCCCAGGTGACAGACCCTTGTCTGTGATCTGCCTAAAGGGGCATTCTGACATCTTAACTCTGCATTGGTCACCCAGGTGAAAGAACCTTGTCTGTGATCTGCCTAAGGGGGCATTGTGACATCATAACTCTGCACTGGTTTCCCAGGTGACAGACCCTGGTCTGTGATCTGCCTAAGGGGGCATTGTGACATCATAACTCTGCACGGGTCACCCTGGTGACAGACCCATGTCTGTGATCTGCCTAAGGGTGCTTTGTGACATCATAACTGTGCACTGGTCACCAAGGAGACAGACCACTGTCTGTGATATGCCTAAGGAGGCATTGTGACATCGTAACTCTGCACTGGTCACTCAGGTGACAGACCCGTGTCTGTGAACTGCTTAAGGAGGCAATGTGACATAATAACCCTGCACTGGTCACCCAGGTGACAGGCCCTCGCCTGTGATTTGCCTAAGGGGGCATTGTGACATCACAACTCTCCACTGGTCACCCATTTGACAGACCCTTGTCTGTGATCTGCCTAAGGGGTCATTTTGACATCATAACCCTGCACTGGTCACCCAGGTGACAGACACTTTTCCGTGATCTGCCTTATGTGGCATTGTGACATCATACCTCTGCACTGGTCACCCTCGTGACAGACCCTTGTCCGTCATCTGCCTAAGGGGGCATTGTGACATCATAACTCTGCATTGGTCACCCAGGTGACAGACCCTTATCTGTGATCCGCCTATGGGGGCGTTGTTGCATCTTAACACTGCACTGGACACCGTGGTGACAGCCCCTTTTCTGTGATCTGCCTAAGGGGGCATTGTGACATCATAGCAGTGCACTGCTAACACAGGTGACGGACCCTTGTCCGTGATCTGCCTAAGGGGGCATTGTGACATCCTAACCCTGCACTGGTCACCCTGGTGAAAGACCCTATTCTGTGATCTGCCTAAGGGGGCATTTTGACATCATAACTCGGGACAGGTCACCCAGGTGACAGACTCTTGACTGTGATCTGCCTAAGGGGGCATTGTGACATCATAACTCTGCACGGGTCACTCTTGTGACAGACCCTTGACTGTTAACTGCCTAAGGGGGCATTGTGACATCATAACTCTGCACAGGTCACCCACGTGACAGACCCCTGTCTTTGATCTGCCAAAGGGGGCATTGTGACTTCATAACTATGCACGGGGCACTCAGGTGACAGACCCTTGTCTGTGATCTGCTAAGGGGGCATTATGACATCATAACTCTGCTCGTGTCACCCATGTGACAGGCCCTAGAATGTGATCTCCCTAAGGTGGCATTGAGACATCATAACTCTGCACTGGTCCCCAGATGACAGACCCTTTTCTTTGATCTGCCTAAGGGGGCATTGTGACATCATAACTCTGCATTGGTCACCGAGGTGACAGACCCTTGTCTTTGATCTGCCTAAGGGGGCATTATGACATCATAACTCTGCTCGTGTCACCCATGTGACAGGCCCTAGAATGTGATCTGCCTAAGGTGGCATTGAGACATCATAACTCTGCACTGGTCCCCAGATGACAGACCCTTTTCTTTGATCTGCCTAAGGGGGCATTGTGACATCATAACTCTGCATTGGTCACCGAGGTGACAGACCGTTGTCTTTGATCTGCCTAAGTGGGCATTGTGACATCATAACTCTGCACTGCTCACCCAGGATACAGACCCTTGTTTGTGATCTGCCTAAGGGGGCATTGTGACATCATATCTCTGCACGTGTCTCCCATGTGTCTGGCCCTTGAAAGTGATCTGCTTAAGGGGTCATTGTGACATCATAAGTCTACAATGGGCACCCAGGTGAAAGGCCCTTGCCTGTGATCTGCCTAAGGGGGCATTGTGACTTCATAACTGTGCACTGGTCACCCAGGTGAAAGACCCTTGTCTGTGATCTGCCTAAGGGGGCATTGTGATATCATAACTCTGGAATTGTCACCCAGGGGAGAGACCATTTTCTGTGATCGGCCTAATGGGGTATTGTGACATCATAACTCTGTACTGGTCTCCCTGGTGACAGAACCTTGTCTGCTATCTGCCAAAGGGGGCATTGTGACATCATAACTATACACTGGTTACCCAGGTGACCGACCCTTGTCTGTGATCTGCCTAAGGGGGAATTGTGACCTCATTACTCGCCACTAATCACCCAGGCGACAGACCCTTGCCTGTGATTTGCCTAAGTGGGCATTCTGACATCATAACCCTGCACTGGTCACCCAGGTGACAGACTCTTCCCTGTGATCTACCTAAGGGGGCGTTGTTGCATCATAACTCTTCACTAGTTACCGTGGTGACAGACCCTTGTCTGTGATCTGCCTAAGAGGGCATTGCAAAATCAAAACTGTGCACTGGTAACCCAGGTGACGTAACCTTCTCTGTGATCTGCCTAAGGGGTCATTGTGACATCATAACTGTGCACTGGTAACCCAAGTGACGTACCCTTGACTGTAATCTGCCTAAGGTGGCATTGTGACATCACAACTCTGCACTGGTGACCCAAGTGTGAGACCCGTATCTGTGATCTCCATAAGGGGGAATTGTGACATCATAATTCTGCATGGGTCACCCAGGTGACAGTCCCTTGTCTGTGATCAACCAAAAGGTGCGTTGCGACATCGTAATTCTGCACGGGTCACCCTGGAGACAGACCCTTGTATTTTATCTTCTTAAGTTGTCATTGTGACATCATAACTCTACACGGGTCACCCAGGTGACTGAACCTTGTCTTTGATCTTCTTAAGTGGTCATTGTGACATCATAACCCTGTACGGGTCACCCAGGTGACTGACCCTTGTCTTTGATCTGCCTAAGGGTTCATTTGGACATCAAAACTCGGAACTGGTCACCCAGGTGACAGAACATTGTCTGCGTTCCGCCAAAGTAGGCATTGTGACATCATAACTCTGCACTTGTCCCCCAGGTGACAGAACCTTCTCTGTGATCTGCTTAAGGGGGCATTGTGACACCATTACTCTCCACTGTTAACCCAGGTGACAGAACCTTGACTCTGAACGGTCTAATGGGGGCATTGTGACATCATAACTCTGCATTGGTCACAAAGTTGACAGACCATTGTATTTGATCTGCCGAAGGGGGCGTTGTGACATCATAAATCTGCCCGTGTCCCCCATGTGACAGACCCTTGTCTGTGATCTGTTAAGGGGCATTGTGACACCATAACTCTGCACTGGTCACTGCGGTTACAGACCCTTATGCATGATTTGCCTAAGGGGGCATTGTGACATCATAACTCTGCACTGGTCACTCAGGTGACAGACCCTTGTCTGTGATCTGCCTAAGGGGGCATTGTGACATCATAACTCTGCACTGGTCACCCAGGTGACAGACCCTTGTCTGTGATCTGCCTAAGGGGGCATTGTGACATCATAACTCTGCAAGGTTCACCCAGGTGACAGAAACTTGTCTGTGATCTGCCTAAGGAGGCATTGTGACATCACAACTCTGCAATGGTCACACAGGTGTCAAACCCATTTCTGTGATCGGCCTAATGGGGTATTGTGACATCATAACTCTGCACTGGTCAGCCAGGTTACAGACCCTTGTCGACTATCTGCCTAAGGGGGCATCGTGACATCATAACTCTGCACTGGTTACCCAGGTGACTGACCCTTGTCTTTGATATGCCTAAAGGGCATTGTGACCTCATAACTCGCCACTCGTCACCCAGGTGACAGACCATTTACTGTGATCTGACTAAGGGGGCATTGTTGCGTCATAACTCTTCACTAGTCACCGAGGTGACAAACCCTTGTCTGTGATCTGCCTAAGAGGGCATTGTGACATCATAACTGTGCACTGGTAACCCAGGTGATGTACCCTTGTCTGTGATGTGCCTAAGGGGGCATTGTGACATCATAACTGTGCACTGGTAACCCAGGTGACTTACCCTTGACTGTGATCTGCCTAAGGTGGCATTGTGACATCACAACTCTGCACTGGTCACCCAAGTGACAGACCCTTGTCTGTGATCTGCCAAAGTGTGCATTTTTACATCATAATTCTGCACGGGTCAACTTGCCGACATACCCTTGTCTTTGCTCTTAAGTGGTCCTTGTGACATCATAACTCTGCACGGGTCACCCACGTGACAAACCCTTGTCTGTGATCTGCCTAAGGGGGCATTGTGACATCATAACTCCGCACTGGTCACCCAGGTGACAGACCCTTGTCTGTGTTCTGCCTAAGGGTGCATTGTGACATCATAACTCTGCGTGGGTCACCCTGGTGACAAACCATTGTCTTTGATCTGCTTAAGTGGTCCTTGTGACATCACAACTCTACACTGGTCACCCAGGTGACAGACCCTTGTCTGTGATCTGCCTAAGGGGGCATTGTGACATCATAACTCTGCACTGGTCACCCAGGTGACAGACCATTGTCTGTCATCTGACTAAGGGGGCATTGTGATATCCTAACCCTGCACTGGACACCCAGGTGAGCGAACCTCGTCTGTAAATTGCCTAAGGGGGCATTGTGACATTATAACTCTGCACTAGTCATGGAGGTGACAGACCCTTGTCTGTGATCTGCCTAAGGGGGCATTGTGATATCATAACTCTGCACGGGTCATCCAGGTGAGAAGCCCTTTTCTGTGATCTGCCCAAGAGGGCATTGTAACACCATAACTCTGCACGGGTTACCCAGGTGACAGGCCCTTTTCAGTGATCTGCCTTAGAGGGCATTCTGACCTCATAACACTGCATGGGTAAAAAAGTTGACAGACCCATGACTGTGATCTGCCTAAGGAAGTATTGTGTCATCATAACTCTGCATGGGTCACCGAGGTGACACACCCTTGTCTGTGATCTGCCTAAGTGTGCATTGTGACATCATAACTCTGCACTGGTCACCCAGGTGACAGACCCTTGTCTTTGATCTGCCTAAGTGGGTATTTTGATATCATAACTCTGCACTGGTCACACAGGTGACAGACCCTTGTCTTTATCTGTCTCAGGTGGCACTGTTACATCATACCTCTGCACGGATCAAGCAGGTGACAGACCCTTGTCTGTGATCTGCCCAAGGGGCCATTGTGACATCATAATTCTGCACTGGTCACCGTGGTGACAGACCCTTTTCTGTGATCTGCCTAAGGGGCCATTGTGACATCATAACACTGCACTGGTCACCGAGGTGAAAGACCCCTGTCTGTGATCTGCCTAAGGGGGCATTGTGACATCATATCTCTGCACTGGTAACCCAGGTGACAGACCCTTGTCTGTGATCTGCCTAAGTGGGCATTGTGACATCATAACCCTGCGCTGGTGACCCAGGTGACAGGTCCTTGTCTGTGATCTGCCTAAGGGGGCATTGTGACATCATAACTGTGCACTGGACACCCAGGTGACAGACGCTTGTCTGTGATCTGCCTAAGGGGGCATTGTGACATCATAATTCTGCATGGTCACCCAGGTTACAGAGCCTTGTCTGTGATCTGCCTAAGGTGGCATTGTGACATCATAACACTCCATGGTTACCCAGGTGACAGACCCTTGTCTTTGATCTGCCTAAGGGGACATTGTTACATCATAACTCTGCATGGGACACCCAGGTGACACACCCTTGTCTGTGATCTGCCAAAGTCGGCATTGTGACATCACAGCCCTGCACTAGTCACACAGGTGACAGGCCCTTGTCTTTGATCTGCCTAAGGGGGCATTGTGACATCATAACTCTGCACTGCTCACCTAGGTGACAGACCCTTGTCTGTGTTCTCCCTAAGGGGGCATTGTGACATCATAACACTGCACTGGTCACCCAGGTGACAGACCATTGTCTGTGATCTGCCTAAGGGGTCATTATGATCCCATAACCCTGCACTGGAACCCCAGGTGAGAGACCCTTGTCTGTAAACTGCCTAACGGGGCATTGTGACATTATAAGTCTGCACTAGTCATGCAGGTGACAGACCCTAGTCTGTGATATGCCTAAGGGGGCATTGTGACATCATAACACTACACTGTTAGCCCAGGTGACAGACCCCTGTGTGTGAACTGCCTAAGGGGTCATTGTGACATGATAACTCTGCACTCGTGACCCAGGTGACAGACCCTTGTCTGTGATCTGCCCAAGGGGGAATTGTGACATCATAACTCTGCACGAGGCACCCAGGTGGCAGACCCTTCTATGTGATCTGCCTAAGGGGGCATTGTGACATCAAAACACTGCACCCGTCGACCATGTGACAGGCCCTTGAATGTGATCTGCCTAAGGGGGCATTGAGACATCATAAATCTGCACTGGTCCCCAGGTGACAGACCCTTGTCTTTGATCTGCCTGAGTGGGAATTGTGACATCATAATTCTGCATTGGTCACTGTGGTGACAGTCCCTTGTCTTTGATCTGCCTATGTGGGCATTGTGACATCTTAACTCTGCACTTGTCACCCAGCAGACAGACCCTTGTTTGTGATCTGCCTAAGGGGGCGTTGTGACATCATAACTCTCCACGCGTCTCCCTGGTGTCAGAACCTTGTCTGTGATATGCGTAAGGGGGCATTGTGACATCATATCTCAGCACGGGTCACCCAGGTGACAGACCCTTCTGTCTGATATGCCAAAGTGTGCATTGTGACATCATAACTCTGCACTGGTCACACAGGTGACAGACCCTTGTCTGTGATCTGCCTAAGGGGCATTGTGACATCATAACTCTGCACGGGTCACCCTGGTGACAGACCCATGTCTGTGATCTGCCTAAGGGTGCTTTGTGACATCATAACTGTGCACTGGTCACCAAGGAGACAGACCACTGTCTGTGATATGCCTAAGGAGGCATTGTGACATCGTAACTCTGCACTGGTCACTCAGGTGACAGACCCGTGTCTGTGAACTGCTTAAGGAGGCAATGTGACATAATAACCCTGCACTGGTCACCCAGGTGACAGGCCCTCGCCTGTGATTTGCCTAAGGGGGCATTGTGACATCACAACTCTCCACTGGTCACCCATTTGACAGACCCTTGTCTGTGATCTGCCTAAGGGGTCATTTTGACATCATAACCCTGCACTGGTCACCCAGGTGACAGACACTTTTCCGTGATCTGCCTTATGTGGCATTGTGACATCATACCTCTGCACTGGTCACCCTCGTGACAGACCCTTGTCCGTCATCTGCCTAAGGGGGCATTGTGACATCATAACTCTGCATTGGTCACCCAGGTGACAGACCCTTATCTGTGATCCGCCTATGGGGGCGTTGTTGCATCTTAACACTGCACTGGACACCGTGGTGACAGCCCCTTTTCTGTGATCTGCCTAAGGGGGCATTGTGACATCATAGCAGTGCACTGCTAACACAGGTGACGGACCCTTGTCCGTGATCTGCCTAAGGGGGCATTGTGACATCCTAACCCTGCACTGGTCACCCTGGTGAAAGACCCTATTCTGTGATCTGCCTAAGGGGGCATTTTGACATCATAACTCGGGACAGGTCACCCAGGTGACAGACTCTTGACTGTGATCTGCCTAAGGGGGCATTGTGACATCATAACTCTGCACGGGTCACTCTTGTGACAGACCCTTGACTGTTAACTGCCTAAGGGGGCATTGTGACATCATAACTCTGCACAGGTCACCCACGTGACAGACCCCTGTCTTTGATCTGCCAAAGGGGGCATTGTGACTTCATAACTATGCACGGGGCACTCAGGTGACAGACCCTTGTCTGTGATCTGCTAAGGGGGCATTATGACATCATAACTCTGCTCGTGTCACCCATGTGACAGGCCCTAGAATGTGATCTCCCTAAGGTGGCATTGAGACATCATAACTCTGCACTGGTCCCCAGATGACAGACCCTTTTCTTTGATCTGCCTAAGGGGGCATTGTGACATCATAACTCTGCATTGGTCACCGAGGTGACAGACCCTTGTCTTTGATCTGCCTAAGGGGGCATTATGACATCATAACTCTGCTCGTGTCACCCATGTGACAGGCCCTAGAATGTGATCTGCCTAAGGTGGCATTGAGACATCATAACTCTGCACTGGTCCCCAGATGACAGACCCTTTTCTTTGATCTGCCTAAGGGGGCATTGTGACATCATAACTCTGCATTGGTCACCGAGGTGACAGACCGTTGTCTTTGATCTGCCTAAGTGGGCATTGTGACATCATAACTCTGCACTGCTCACCCAGGATACAGACCCTTGTTTGTGATCTGCCTAAGGGGGCATTGTGACATCATATCTCTGCACGTGTCTCCCATGTGTCTGGCCCTTGAAAGTGATCTGCTTAAGGGGTCATTGTGACATCATAAGTCTACAATGGGCACCCAGGTGAAAGGCCCTTGCCTGTGATCTGCCTAAGGGGGCATTGTGACTTCATAACTGTGCACTGGTCACCCAGGTGAAAGACCCTTGTCTGTGATCTGCCTAAGGGGGCATTGTGATATCATAACTCTGGAATTGTCACCCAGGGGAGAGACCATTTTCTGTGATCGGCCTAATGGGGTATTGTGACATCATAACTCTGTACTGGTCTCCCTGGTGACAGAACCTTGTCTGCTATCTGCCAAAGGGGGCATTGTGACATCATAACTATACACTGGTTACCCAGGTGACCGACCCTTGTCTGTGATCTGCCTAAGGGGGAATTGTGACCTCATTACTCGCCACTAATCACCCAGGCGACAGACCCTTGCCTGTGATTTGCCTAAGTGGGCATTCTGACATCATAACCCTGCACTGGTCACCCAGGTGACAGACTCTTCCCTGTGATCTACCTAAGGGGGCGTTGTTGCATCATAACTCTTCACTAGTTACCGTGGTGACAGACCCTTGTCTGTGATCTGCCTAAGAGGGCATTGCAAAATCAAAACTGTGCACTGGTAACCCAGGTGACGTAACCTTCTCTGTGATCTGCCTAAGGGGTCATTGTGACATCATAACTGTGCACTGGTAACCCAAGTGACGTACCCTTGACTGTAATCTGCCTAAGGTGGCATTGTGACATCACAACTCTGCACTGGTGACCCAAGTGTGAGACCCGTATCTGTGATCTCCATAAGGGGGAATTGTGACATCATAATTCTGCATGGGTCACCCAGGTGACAGTCCCTTGTCTGTGATCAACCAAAAGGTGCGTTGCGACATCGTAATTCTGCACGGGTCACCCTGGAGACAGACCCTTGTATTTTATCTTCTTAAGTTGTCATTGTGACATCATAACTCTACACGGGTCACCCAGGTGACTGAACCTTGTCTTTGATCTTCTTAAGTGGTCATTGTGACATCATAACCCTGTACGGGTCACCCAGGTGACTGACCCTTGTCTTTGATCTGCCTAAGGGTTCATTTGGACATCAAAACTCGGAACTGGTCACCCAGGTGACAGAACATTGTCTGCGTTCCGCCAAAGTAGGCATTGTGACATCATAACTCTGCACTTGTCCCCCAGGTGACAGAACCTTCTCTGTGATCTGCTTAAGGGGGCATTGTGACACCATTACTCTCCACTGTTAACCCAGGTGACAGAACCTTGACTCTGAACGGTCTAATGGGGGCATTGTGACATCATAACTCTGCATTGGTCACAAAGTTGACAGACCATTGTATTTGATCTGCCGAAGGGGGCGTTGTGACATCATAAATCTGCCCGTGTCCCCCATGTGACAGACCCTTGTCTGTGATCTGTTAAGGGGCATTGTGACACCATAACTCTGCACTGGTCACTGCGGTTACAGACCCTTATGCATGATTTGCCTAAGGGGGCATTGTGACATCATAACTCTGCACTGGTCACTCAGGTGACAGACCCTTGTCTGTGATCTGCCTAAGGGGGCATTGTGACATCATAACTCTGCACTGGTCACCCAGGTGACAGACCCTTGTCTGTGATCTGCCTAAGGGGGCATTGTGACATCATAACTCTGCAAGGTTCACCCAGGTGACAGAAACTTGTCTGTGATCTGCCTAAGGAGGCATTGTGACATCACAACTCTGCAATGGTCACACAGGTGTCAAACCCATTTCTGTGATCGGCCTAATGGGGTATTGTGACATCATAACTCTGCACTGGTCAGCCAGGTTACAGACCCTTGTCGACTATCTGCCTAAGGGGGCATCGTGACATCATAACTCTGCACTGGTTACCCAGGTGACTGACCCTTGTCTTTGATATGCCTAAAGGGCATTGTGACCTCATAACTCGCCACTCGTCACCCAGGTGACAGACCATTTACTGTGATCTGACTAAGGGGGCATTGTTGCGTCATAACTCTTCACTAGTCACCGAGGTGACAAACCCTTGTCTGTGATCTGCCTAAGAGGGCATTGTGACATCATAACTGTGCACTGGTAACCCAGGTGATGTACCCTTGTCTGTGATGTGCCTAAGGGGGCATTGTGACATCATAACTGTGCACTGGTAACCCAGGTGACTTACCCTTGACTGTGATCTGCCTAAGGTGGCATTGTGACATCACAACTCTGCACTGGTCACCCAAGTGACAGACCCTTGTCTGTGATCTGCCAAAGTGTGCATTTTTACATCATAATTCTGCACGGGTCAACTTGCCGACATACCCTTGTCTTTGCTCTTAAGTGGTCCTTGTGACATCATAACTCTGCACGGGTCACCCACGTGACAAACCCTTGTCTGTGATCTGCCTAAGGGGGCATTGTGACATCATAACTCCGCACTGGTCACCCAGGTGACAGACCCTTGTCTGTGTTCTGCCTAAGGGTGCATTGTGACGTCATAACTCTGCGTGGGTCACCCTGGTGACAAACCATTGTCTTTGATCTGCTTAAGTGGTCCTTGTGACATCACAACTCTACACTGGTCACCCAGGTGACAGACCCTTGTCTGTGATCTGCCTAAGGGGGCATTGTGACATCATAACTCTGCACTGGTCACCCAGGTGACAGACCATTGTCTGTCATCTGACTAAGGGGGCATTGTGATATCCTAACCCTGCACTGGACACCCAGGTGAGCGAACCTCGTCTGTAAATTGCCTAAGGGGGCATTGTGACATTATAACTCTGCACTAGTCATGGAGGTGACAGACCCTTGTCTGTGATCTGCCTAAGGGGGCATTGTGATATCATAACTCTGCACGGGTCATCCAGGTGAGAAGCCCTTTTCTGTGATCTGCCCAAGAGGGCATTGTAACACCATAACTCTGCACGGGTTACCCAGGTGACAGGCCCTTTTCAGTGATCTGCCTTAGAGGGCATTCTGACCTCATAACACTGCATGGGTAAAAAAGTTGACAGACCCATGACTGTGATCTGCCTAAGGAAGTATTGTGTCATCATAACTCTGCATGGGTCACCGAGGTGACACACCCTTGTCTGTGATCTGCCTAAGTGTGCATTGTGACATCATAACTCTGCACTGGTCACCCAGGTGACAGACCCTTGTCTTTGATCTGCCTAAGTGGGTATTTTGATATCATAACTCTGCACTGGTCACACAGGTGACAGACCCTTGTCTTTATCTGTCTCAGGTGGCACTGTTACATCATACCTCTGCACGGATCAAGCAGGTGACAGACCCTTGTCTGTGATCTGCCCAAGGGGCCATTGTGACATCATAATTCTGCACTGGTCACCGTGGTGACAGACCCTTTTCTGTGATCTGCCTAAGGGGCCATTGTGACATCATAACACTGCACTGGTCACCGAGGTGAAAGACCCCTGTCTGTGATCTGCCTAAGGGGGCATTGTGACATCATATCTCTGCACTGGTAACCCAGGTGACAGACCCTTGTCTGTGATCTGCCTAAGTGGGCATTGTGACATCATAACCCTGCGCTGGTGACCCAGGTGACAGGTCCTTGTCTGTGATCTGCCTAAGGGGGCATTGTGACATCATAACTGTGCACTGGACACCCAGGTGACAGACGCTTGTCTGTGATCTGCCTAAGGGGGCATTGTGACATCATAATTCTGCATGGTCACCCAGGTTACAGAGCCTTGTCTGTGATCTGCCTAAGGTGGCATTGTGACATCATAACACTCCATGGTTACCCAGGTGACAGACCCTTGTCTTTGATCTGCCTAAGGGGACATTGTTACATCATAACTCTGCATGGGACACCCAGGTGACACACCCTTGTCTGTGATCTGCCAAAGTCGGCATTGTGACATCACAGCCCTGCACTAGTCACACAGGTGACAGGCCCTTGTCTTTGATCTGCCTAAGGGGGCATTGTGACATCATAACTCTGCACTGCTCACCTAGGTGACAGACCCTTGTCTGTGTTCTCCCTAAGGGGGCATTGTGACATCATAACACTGCACTGGTCACCCAGGTGACAGACCATTGTCTGTGATCTGCCTAAGGGGTCATTATGATCCCATAACCCTGCACTGGAACCCCAGGTGAGAGACCCTTGTCTGTAAACTGCCTAACGGGGCATTGTGACATTATAAGTCTGCACTAGTCATGCAGGTGACAGACCCTAGTCTGTGATATGCCTAAGGGGGCATTGTGACATCATAACACTACACTGTTAGCCCAGGTGACAGACCCCTGTGTGTGAACTGCCTAAGGGGTCATTGTGACATGATAACTCTGCACTCGTGACCCAGGTGACAGACCCTTGTCTGTGATCTGCCCAAGGGGGAATTGTGACATCATAACTCTGCACGAGGCACCCAGGTGGCAGACCCTTCTATGTGATCTGCCTAAGGGGGCATTGTGACATCAAAACACTGCACCCGTCGACCATGTGACAGGCCCTTGAATGTGATCTGCCTAAGGGGGCATTGAGACATCATAAATCTGCACTGGTCCCCAGGTGACAGACCCTTGTCTTTGATCTGCCTGAGTGGGAATTGTGACATCATAATTCTGCATTGGTCACTGTGGTGACAGTCCCTTGTCTTTGATCTGCCTATGTGGGCATTGTGACATCTTAACTCTGCACTTGTCACCCAGCAGACAGACCCTTGTTTGTGATCTGCCTAAGGGGGCGTTGTGACATCATAACTCTCCACGCGTCTCCCTGGTGTCAGAACCTTGTCTGTGATATGCGTAAGGGGGCATTGTGACATCATATCTCAGCACGGGTCACCCAGGTGACAGACCCTTCTGTCTGATATGCCAAAGTGTGCATTGTGACATCATAACTCTGCACTGGTCACACAGGTGACAGACCCTTGTCTGTGATCTGCCTAAGGGGCATTGTGACATCATAACTATGCACGGGTCACCCAGGTGACAGACCCTTCTCTGTTATCTGCTTAAGGGGGCAATATGACATCATAACTCTGTACTGGCAACCCAGGTGTCAGACCCTTGTCTGTCATCTGCCTCTGGGGGCATTGTGACATCATAACACTGCACAGGACACCCTGGAGTGAGACCGTGGTCTGTGATCTGCCTGAGGGTGCATTGTGACATCATAACTCTGCACTGGTCACCCAGGTGACAGGCGCTTGTCTGTGATCTGCCTAAGTGGGCATTGTGACATCATAACTCTGCACTGGTCACCCAGTTGACAGGCCCTTGTCTGTTATCTGCCTAAGAGGTCATTGTGACATCATAAGTCTCCACTGGTCACCCAGGTGACAGGCCCTTGACTGTGGTCTGCCTAAGGGGGCGTTGTGACATCATAAATCTGTACTTGGAACCCAGGTTACAGACCATTGTCTGTGATCTGCCTAAGGGGCCATTGTGACATCATATCTCTGCATTGGTCACCAAGGTGACAGACCATTGTCTGTGATCTGCCTAAGGGGGCGTTGTGACATCATAAATCTGCACTGGTCAGCCTGGTGACAGACCCTTCTCTGTGAACTGCCTAAGGGGGCATTGTGACATCATAACTCTGCACTGGTCCCCCAGGACACAGACCCTTGTCTGTGATCTGTCTAAGGGGGCATTGTGACAACCTAACTCTGCACTGGTCACCCAGGTTACAGGGCCTTGTCTGTGATCTGCCTAAGTGGGTATTGTGAATTCATAACCCTGCACAGGTCACCCACGTGACAGGCCCTTGTTTGTAATCTGCCTAAGGGGACATTGAGACATCATAACTCTACACTGGGCAACCAGATGGCAGGCCCTTGTCAGTGATCTGCCTGAAGGGGCATTGTGACATCATAACTCTGCACTTCGCACCCAGGTGACAGACCCTTGTCTGTGAACTGCCTAAGGGGGCATTGTGGCATTATAATTCTTAACGGGGCACCCAGGTGACAGGCCCTTGTCTGTTATCTGCCTAAGGGGGCATTGTGACATCATAACTCTACACGGGGTACCCAGGTGACAGACCCTTGTCTGTTATCTGCCTAAGGGGGCATTGTGACATCATAAATCTGCACGTGTCACGCACGTGACAGGCCCTTGAAAGTGATCGCTTAAGGAGTCACTGTGACATCATAACTCTGCACTGGTCACCCAGGTGACAGACCGCTGTCTCTGATCTGCCAAAGGGGGCATTGTGACAGCAGAAGTCTGCACTGGACACCCAGTGACAGGCCGTTGTCTGTGATCTGCCTAACGGGGCATTGTGACTTCATAACTCTGCACTGGTCACCCAGGTGAAAGACCCTTGTCTGTGATCTGCCTAAGAGGGCATTGGGACATCATAACTGTGCACTGGTTACCCAGGTGACGTACCCTTGTCTGTGATGTGCCTAAGGGGGAATTGTGACATCACAACTGAGCACTGGTAACCCAGGTGACGTACCCTTGAAAGTAATCTGCCTTAGGTGGCATTGTGACATCACAACTCTTCACTGGTCTCCCAGCTGACAGACCCTTGTCTGTGAACTGCCTAAGGGGGCATTGTGACATCATAACTCTGCACTGGTCTCCCAGGTGACAGGCCCTTGTCTGTGATCTGCCTAAGGTGGCATTTTGCCATCATAACTCTGCATTTGGCACCCAGGTGACAGATCCCTGTCTTTGATCTGCCTAAGGGGGCATTGTGACATCATAACTCTGTGCGGGGCACCCACGTGACAGACTCTTGTCTGCGATCTGCCTAAGGGGGCATTGTGACATCAGAACTCTGATCGAGTCACCTATGTGACAGGCCCTTGAATGTGATCCGCCTAAGGGGTCATTGTGACATCATGACTCTGCATAGGTCACCCAGGTGACAGACCCTCTCTGTGATCTGCCTAATGGGGCATTGTGACATCATAAGCATGCACTGTGCCCCCAGGTGACAGGCCTTTGTCTGTGATCTGCCTATGTGGGAATTGTGACTTCATAACTCTGCACTGGTCACCCAGGTGAAAGACCCTTGTCTGTGATCTGCCTAAGAGGGCATTGGGACATCATAACTGTGCACTGGTTACCCAGGTGACGTACCCTTGTCTGTGATGTGCCTAAGGGGGAATTGTGACATCACAACTGAGCACTGGTAACCCAGGTGACGTACCCTTGACTGTAATCTGCCTTAGGTGGCATTGTGACATCACAACTCTGCACTGGTCTCACGGCTGACAGACCCTTGTCTGTGAACTTCCTAAGGGGGCATTGTGACATCATAACTCTGCACTGGTCACCAGGTGACAGACCCTTGTCTGTGATCTGCCTAAGGGGGCATTGTGACATCATAACTCTGCACTGGTCTCCCAGGTGACAGGCCCTTGTCTGTGATCTGCCTAAGGTGGCATTTTGACATCATAACTCTGCAGTGGACACCCAGGTGACAGATCCCTGTCTTTGATCTGCCTAAGGGGGCATTGTGACATCATAACTCTGCACGGGGCACCCAGGTGACAGACTCTTGTCTGTGATCTGCCTAAGGGGGCATTGTGACATCAGAACTCTGATCGAGTCACCCATGTGACAGGCCCTTGAATGTGATCCGCCTATGGGGTCATTGTGACATCATAACTCTGCATTGGTCACCCAGGTGACAGACCCCTCTCTGTGATCTGCCTAATGGGGCATTGTGACATCATAAGCATGCACTGTGCCCCCAGGTGACAGGCCTTTTTCTGTGATATGCCTAAGTGGGAATTGTGACTTCATAACTCTGCACTCGTCACCCAGGTGAGAGACCCTTGTCTGTGATCTGCCTTGCGGGGCATTGTGACATTATAACCCTGCACTGCTCACCCTGGTGACAGACCCTTGTCTGTTATCTGCCTAAAGGGGCATTGTGACATCATAACTCTGCGCTGGACATAGAGGTGACAGACCCTTGTCTGTGATCCTCCTAAGGGGGCATTGTGACATCATAACTCTGCACTGGTCACGCAGGTGAGGGACCCTTCTCTGTGAACAGCCTAAGGGGGCATAATGACACCATAACTCTGCATTGGTCACCATGTTGACAGACCATTGTCTTTGATCTGCCTAAGGGGGCGTTGTGACATCATAAATCTGCCCTGTTCACCCAGGTGACAGACCCTTGTCTGAGAACTGCCTAAGGGGGCATTGTGACATTATATCACCGCACGGGTCAGCAAAGTGACAGACCCTTGTCTTTGATCTGCCTAAGGGGGCATTATGACATCATAACTCTGCACGGGTCACCCAGGTGACAGACCCCTGTCTGTGATCTGCCTAAGGGGGCATTATGACATCATAACTCTGCACGGGTCACCCAGGTGACAGACCCCTGTCTGTGAGCTGCCTAACGGGGCATTGTGACATCATAACTCCCCGTTGGTCACCCAGGTGACAGACCCTTCTCTGTGAACTGCCTAAGGGGGCATTGTGACATCATAAGTCTGCACTGGGCACCCAGGTGACAGGCCTTTGTCTGTGATCTGCCTAAGGGGGAATTGTGACTTCATAACTCTGCACTCGTCACCCAGGTGAGAGACTGTTGTTTGTGATCTGCCTAGGGGTGCATTGTGACATTATAACCCTGCACTGCTCACCCTGGTGACAGACCCCTGTCTGTTATATGCCTAAGGAGGCATTGTGACATCATAACTCTGCACGGGTCACCCAGGTGACAGACCGTTGTCTGTGATCTGCCTAAGGTGGCATTCTGACATCATAACTCTGCACCGGTCACGCAGGTAACAGACCCTTGTCTGTGATCTGCCTAAGGGGGCATTGTGACATCATAACTCTGTATTGGAAACCAAGGTGAGAGACCATTCTCTGTGATATGCCTAAAGGGGCGTTGTGACATCATAACTCGGCTCGGGGTACCCAGGTGAGAGACCCTTGTCTGTTATCTGCCTAAGGGGACATTGTGACATCATAACTCTGCACGTGTCACCCACGTGACAGGACGTTGAAGGAGACCTGCTTAAGGGGTCATTGTGACATTATAACTCTGCACTGGTCACCCAGTTGACTGACCCTTGTCTGTGAACTGCCTAAGGGGGCATTTTGACATCATAACTCTGCACTCGTGACCCAGGTGACAGACCCTTGTCTTTGATCTGCCCAAGGGGGAATTGTGACATCATAACTCCGCACGAGGCACCCAGGTGGCAGACCCTTGTCTGTGATCTGCCTAAGGGGGCATTGTGAAATCAAAACACTGCACCCGTCGCCCATGTGACAGGCCCTTGAATGTGATCTGCCTAAGGGGGCATTGAGACATCATAAATCTGCACTGGTCCCCAGGTGACAGACCCTTGTCTTTGATCTGCCAGAGTGGGCATTGTGACATCATAATTCTGCATTGGTCACCGAGGTGACAGTCCCTTGTCTTTGATCTGCCTATGTGGGCATTGTGACATCTTAACTCTGCACTTGTCACCCAGGAGACAGACCCTTGTTTGTGATCTGTCTAAGGGGGCGTTGTGACATCATAACTCTCCACGCGTCTCCCTGGTGTCAGAACCTTGTCTGTGATATGCGTAAGGGGGCATTGTGACATCATATCTCAGCACGGGTCACCCAGGTGACAGACCCTTCTGTCTGATATGCCAAAGTGTGCATTGTGACATCATAACTCTGCACTGGTCACACAGGTGACAGACCCTTGTCTGTGATCTGCCTAAGGGGCATTGTGATATCATAACTATGCACGGGTCACCCAGGTGACAGACCCTTCTCTGTTATCTGCTTAAAGGGGCAATATGACATCATAACTCTGTACTGGCAACCCAGGTGTCAGACCCTTGTCTGTCATCTGCCTCTGGGGGCATTGTGACATCATAACACTGCACAGGTCACCCTGGAGTGAGACCGTTGTCTCTGATCTGCCTGAGGGTGCATTGTGACATCATAACTCTGCACTGGTCACCCAGGTGACAGGCGCTTGTCTGTGATCTGCCTAAGTGGGCATTGTGACATCATAACTCTGCACTGGTCACCCAAGTGACAGTCCCATAACTGTGATCTGCCTAAGGGGGCATTGTGACATCATAACTCTTCAGTGATCACCCAGTTGACAGGCCCTTGTCTGTTATCTGCCTAAGGGGTCATTGTGACATCATAAGTCTCCACTGGTTTCCCAGGTGACAGGCCATTGTCTGTGATCTGCCTAAGGGGGCATTGAGACATCATAATCCTGCAGTGGTCACCCAAGTGACAGGCCCTTGTCTGTGATCTCCCTAAGGTGGCATTGTGACTTCATAACTCTGCACTGGTCTCCCAAGTGACGTTCGCTTGTTTTTAACTTGCCTAAGGGGGCATTGTGACATCATAACTCTCCACTGGTCACCCAGGTGACAGGCCCTTGACTGTGGTCTGCCTAAGGGGGCGTTGTGACATCATAAATCTGCACTTGGAACCCAGGTTACAGACCATTGTCTGTGATCTGCCTAAGGGGCCATTGTGACATCAAATCTCTGCATTGGTCACCAAGGTGACAGACCATTGTCTGTGATCTGCCTAAGGGGGCGTTGTGACATCATAAATCTGCACTGGTCAGCCTGGTGACAGACCCTTCTCTGTGAACTGCCTAAGGGGGCATTGTGACATCATAACTCTGCACTGGTCCCCCAGGACACAGACCCTTGTCTGTGATCTGTCTAAGGGAGCATTGTGACAACCTAACTCTGCACTGGTCACCCAGGTTACAGGGCCTTGTCTGTGATCTGCCTAAGTGGGCATTGTGAATTCATAACCCTGCACTGGTCACCCACGTGACAGGCCCTTGTTTGTAATCTGCCTAAGGGGACATTGAGACATCATAACTCTACATTGGGCACCCAGATGGCAGGCCCTTGTCAGTGATCTGCCTGAAGGGGCATTGTGACATCATAACTCTGCACTTCGCACCCAGGTGACAGACCCTTGTCTGTGAACTGCCTAAGGGGGCATTGTGGCATTATAATTCTTAACGGGGCACCCAGGTGACAGGCCCTTGTCTGTTATCTGCCTAAGGGGGCATTGTGACATCATAACTCCACACGGGGTACCCAGGTGACAGACCCTTGTCTGTTATCTGCCTAAGGGGGCATTGTGACATCATAAATCTGCACGTGTCACGCACGTGACAGGCCCTTGAAAGTGATCGCTTAAGGAGTCACTGTGACATCATAACTCTGTACTGGTCACCCAGGTGACAGACCGCTGTCTCTGATCTGCCAAAGGGGGCATTGTGACAGCAGAAGTCTGCACTGGACACCCAGTGACAGGCCGTTGTCTGTGATCTGCCTAACGGGGCATTGTGACTTCATAACTCTGCACTGGTCACCCAGGTGAAAGACCCTTGTCTGTGATCTGCCTAAGAGGGCATTGGGACATCATAACTGTGCACTGGTTACCCAGGTGACGTACCCTTGTCTGTGATGTGCCTAAGGGGGAATTGTGACATCACAACTGAGCACTGGTAACCCAGGTGACGTACCCTTGACTGTAATCTGCCTTAGGTGGCATTGTGACATCACAACTCTGCACTGGTCTCACGGCTGACAGACCCTTGTCTGTGAACTTCCTAAGGGGGCATTGTGACATCATAACTCTGCACTGGTCACCCAGGTGACAGACCCTTGTCTGTGATCTGCCTAAGGGGGCATTGTGACATCATAACTCTGCACTGGTCTCCCAGGTGACAGGCCCTTGTCTGTGATCTGCCTAAGGTGGCATTTTGACATCATAACTCTGCAGTGGACACCCAGGTGACAGATCCCTGTCTTTGATCTGCCTAAGGGGGCATTGTGACATCATAACTCTGCACGGGGCACCCAGGTGACAGACTCTTGTCTGTGATCTGCCTAAGGGGGCATTGTGACATCAGAACTCTGATCGAGTCACCCATGTGACAGGCCCTTGAATGTGATCCGCCTATGGGGTCATTGTGACATCATAACTCTGCATTGGTCACCCAGGTGACAGACCCCTCTCTGTGATCTGCCTAATGGGGCATTGTGACATCATAAGCATGCACTGTGCCCCCAGGTGACAGGCCTTTTTCTGTGATATGCCTAAGTGGGAATTGTGACTTCATAACTCTGCACTCGTCACCCAGGTGAGAGACCCTTGTCTGTGATCTGCCTTGCGGGGCATTGTGACATTATAACCCTGCACTGCTCACCCTGGTGACAGACCCTTGTCTGTTATCTGCCTAAAGGGGCATTGTGACATCATAACTCTGCGCTGGACATAGAGGTGACAGACCCTTGTCTGTGATCCTCCTAAGGGGGCATTGTGACATCATAACTCTGCACTGGTCACGCAGGTGAGGGACCCTTCTCTGTGAACAGCCTAAGGGGGCATAATGACACCATAACTCTGCATTGGTCACCATGTTGACAGACCATTGTCTTTGATCTGCCTAAGGGGGCGTTGTGACATCATAAATCTGCCCTGTTCACCCAGGTGACAGACCCTTGTCTGAGAACTGCCTAAGGGGACATTGTGACATTATAACACCGCACGGGTCAGCAAAGTGACAGACCCTTGTCTTTGATCTGCCTAAGGGGGCATTATGACATCATAACTCTGCACGGGTCACCCAGGTGACAGACCCCTGTCTGTGATCTGCCTAAGGGGGCATTATGACATCATAACTCTGCACGGGTCACCCAGGTGACAGACCCCTGTCTGTGAGCTGCCTTACGGGGCATTGTGACATCATAACTCCCCGTTGGTCACCCAGGTGACAGACCCTTCTCTGTGAACTGCCTAAGGGGGCATTGTGACATCATAAGTCTGCACTGGGCACCCAGGTGACAGGCCTTTGTCTGTGATCTGCCTAAGGGGGAATTGTGACTTCATAACTCTGCACTCGTCACCCAGGTGAGAGACTGTTGTTTGTGATCTGCCTAGGGGTGCATTGTGACATTATAACCCTGCACTGCTCACCCTGGTGACAGACCCCTGTCTGTTATATGCCTAAGGAGGCATTGTGACATCATAACTCTGCACGGGTCACCCAGGTGACAGACCGTTGTCTGTGATCTGCCTAAGGTGGCATTCTGACATCATAACTCTGCACTGGTCACGCAGGTAACAGACCCTTGTCTGTGATCTGCCTAAGGGGGCATTGTGACATCATAACTCTGCACTGGTCTCCCAGGTGACAGGCCCTTGTCTGTGATCTGCCTAAGGTGGCATTTTGACATCATAACTCTGCATTTGGCACCCAGGTGACAGATCCCTGTCTTTGATCTGCCTAAGGGGGCATTGTGACATCATAACTCTGTGCGGGGCACCCACGTGACAGACTCTTGTCTGCGATCTGCCTAAGGGGGCATTGTGACATCAGAACTCTGATCGAGTCACCTATGTGACAGGCCCTTGAATGTGATCCGCCTAAGGGGTCATTGTGACATCATGACTCTGCATAGGTCACCCAGGTGACAGACCCTCTCTGTGATCTGCCTAATGGGGCATTGTGACATCATAAGCATGCACTGTGCCCCCAGGTGACAGGCCTTTGTCTGTGATCTGCCTATGTGGGAATTGTGACTTCATAACTCTGCACTGGTCACCCAGGTGAAAGACCCTTGTCTGTGATCTGCCTAAGAGGGCATTGGGACATCATAACTGTGCACTGGTTACCCAGGTGACGTACCCTTGTCTGTGATGTGCCTAAGGGGGAATTGTGACATCACAACTGAGCACTGGTAACCCAGGTGACGTACCCTTGACTGTAATCTGCCTTAGGTGGCATTGTGACATCACAACTCTGCACTGGTCTCACGGCTGACAGACCCTTGTCTGTGAACTTCCTAAGGGGGCATTGTGACATCATAACTCTGCACTGGTCACCAGGTGACAGACCCTTGTCTGTGATCTGCCTAAGGGGGCATTGTGACATCATAACTCTGCACTGGTCTCCCAGGTGACAGGCCCTTGTCTGTGATCTGCCTAAGGTGGCATTTTGACATCATAACTCTGCAGTGGACACCCAGGTGACAGATCCCTGTCTTTGATCTGCCTAAGGGGGCATTGTGACATCATAACTCTGCACGGGGCACCCAGGTGACAGACTCTTGTCTGTGATCTGCCTAAGGGGGCATTGTGACATCAGAACTCTGATCGAGTCACCCATGTGACAGGCCCTTGAATGTGATCCGCCTATGGGGTCATTGTGACATCATAACTCTGCATTGGTCACCCAGGTGACAGACCCCTCTCTGTGATCTGCCTAATGGGGCATTGTGACATCATAAGCATGCACTGTGCCCCCAGGTGACAGGCCTTTTTCTGTGATATGCCTAAGTGGGAATTGTGACTTCATAACTCTGCACTCGTCACCCAGGTGAGAGACCCTTGTCTGTGATCTGCCTTGCGGGGCATTGTGACATTATAACCCTGCACTGCTCACCCTGGTGACAGACCCTTGTCTGTTATCTGCCTAAAGGGGCATTGTGACATCATAACTCTGCGCTGGACATAGAGGTGACAGACCCTTGTCTGTGATCCTCCTAAGGGGGCATTGTGACATCATAACTCTGCACTGGTCACGCAGGTGAGGGACCCTTCTCTGTGAACAGCCTAAGGGGGCATAATGACACCATAACTCTGCATTGGTCACCATGTTGACAGACCATTGTCTTTGATCTGCCTAAGGGGGCGTTGTGACATCATAAATCTGCCCTGTTCACCCAGGTGACAGACCCTTGTCTGAGAACTGCCTAAGGGGGCATTGTGACATTATATCACCGCACGGGTCAGCAAAGTGACAGACCCTTGTCTTTGATCTGCCTAAGGGGGCATTATGACATCATAACTCTGCACGGGTCACCCAGGTGACAGACCCCTGTCTGTGATCTGCCTAAGGGGGCATTATGACATCATAACTCTGCACGGGTCACCCAGGTGACAGACCCCTGTCTGTGAGCTGCCTAACGGGGCATTGTGACATCATAACTCCCCGTTGGTCACCCAGGTGACAGACCCTTCTCTGTGAACTGCCTAAGGGGGCATTGTGACATCATAAGTCTGCACTGGGCACCCAGGTGACAGGCCTTTGTCTGTGATCTGCCTAAGGGGGAATTGTGACTTCATAACTCTGCACTCGTCACCCAGGTGAGAGACTGTTGTTTGTGATCTGCCTAGGGGTGCATTGTGACATTATAACCCTGCACTGCTCACCCTGGTGACAGACCCCTGTCTGTTATATGCCTAAGGAGGCATTGTGACATCATAACTCTGCACGGGTCACCCAGGTGACAGACCGTTGTCTGTGATCTGCCTAAGGTGGCATTCTGACATCATAACTCTGCACTGGTCACGCAGGTAACAGACCCTTGTCTGTGATCTGCCTAAGGGGGCATTGTGACATCATAACTCTGTATTGGAAACCAAGGTGAGAGACCATTCTCTGTGATATGCCTAAAGGGGCGTTGTGACATCATAACTCGGCTCGGGGTACCCAGGTGAGAGACCCTTGTCTGTTATCTGCCTAAGGGGACATTGTGACATCATAACTCTGCACGTGTCACCCACGTGACAGGACGTTGAAGGAGACCTGCTTAAGGGGTCATTGTGACATTATAACTCTGCACTGGTCACCCAGTTGACTGACCCTTGTCTGTGAACTGCCTAAGGGGGCATTTTGACATCATAACTCTGCACTCGTGACCCAGGTGACAGACCCTTGTCTGTGATCTGCCCAAGGGGGAATTGTGACATCATAACTCTGCACGAGGCACCCAGGTGGCAGACCCTTGTCTGTGATCTGCCTAAGGGGGCATTGTGAAATCAAAACACTGCACCCGTCGCCCATGTGACAGGCCCTTGAATGTGATCTGCCTAAGGGGGCATTGAGACATCATAAATCTGCACTGGTCCCCAGGTGACAGACCCTTGTCTTTGATCTGCCAGAGTGGGCATTGTGACATCATAATTCTGCATTGGTCACCGAGGTGACAGTCCCTTGTCTTTGATCTGCCTATGTGGGCATTGTGACATCTTAACTCTGCACTTGTCACCCAGGAGACAGACCCTTGTTTGTGATCTGTCTAAGGGGGCGTTGTGACATCATAACTCTCCACGCGTCTCCCTGGTGTCAGAACCTTGTCTGTGATATGCGTAAGGGGGCATTGTGACATCATATCTCAGCACGAGTCACCCAGGTGACAGACCCTTCTGTCTGATATGCCAAAGTGTGCATTGTGACATCATAACTCTGCACTGGTCACACAGGTGACAGACCCTTGTCTGTGATCTGCCTAAGGGGCATTGTGATATCATAACTATGCACGGGTCACCCAGGTGACAGACCCTTCTCTGTTATCTGCTTAAAGGGGCAATATGACATCATAACTCTGTACTGGCAACCCAGGTGTCAGACCCTTGTCTGTCATCTGCCTCTGGGGGCATTGTGACATCATAACACTGCACAGGTCACCCTGGAGTGAGACCGTTGTCTCTGATCTGCCTGAGGGTGCATTGTGACATCATAACTCTGCACTGGTCACCCAGGTGACAGGCGCTTGTCTGTGATCTGCCTAAGTGGGCATTGTGACATCATAACTCTGCACTGGTCACCCAAGTGACAGTCCCATAACTGTGATCTGCCTAAGGGGGCATTGTGACATCATAACTCTTCAGTGATCACCCAGTTGACAGGCCCTTGTCTGTTATCTGCCTAAGGGGTCATTGTGACATCATAAGTCTCCACTGGTTTCCCAGGTGACAGGCCATTGTCTGTGATGTGCCTAAGGGGGCATTGAGACATCATAATCCTGCAGTGGTCACCCAAGTGACAGGCCCTTGTCTGTGATCTCCCTAAGGTGGCATTGTGACTTCATAACTCTGGACTGGTCTCCCAAGTGACGTTCGCTTGTTTTTAACCTGCCTAAGGGGGCATTGTGACATCATAACTCTCCACTGGTCACCCAGGTGACAGGCCCTTGACTGTGGTCTGCCTAAGGGGGCGTTGTGACATCATAAATCTGCACTTGGAACCCAGGTTACAGACCATTGTCTGTGATCTGCCTAAGGGGCCATTGTGACATCAAATCTCTGCATTGGTCACCAAGGTGACAGACCATTGTCTGTGATCTGCCTAAGGGGGCGTTGTGACATCATAAATCTGCACTTGGAACCCAGGTTACAGACCATTGTCTGTGATCTGCCTAAGGGGCCATTGTGACATCATAACTCTGCACTGGTCCCCCAGGACACAGACCCTTGTCTGTGATCTGTCTAAGGGAGCATTGTGACAACCTAACTCTGCACTGGTCACCCAGGTTACAGGGCCTTGTCTGTGATCTGCCTAAGTGGGCATTGTGAATTCATAACCCTGCACTGGTCAACCACGTGACAGGCCCTTGTTTGTAATCTGCCTAAGGGGACATTGAGACATCATAACTCTACATTGGGCACCCAGATGGCAGGCCCTTGTCAGTGATCTGCCTGAAGGGGCATTGTGACATCATAACTCTGCACTTCGCACCCAGGTGACAGACCCTTGTCTGTGAACTGCCTAAGGGGGCATTGTGGCATTATAATTCTTAACGGGGCACCCAGGTGACAGGCCCTTGTCTGTTATCTGCCTAAGGGGGCATTGTGACATCATAACTCTACACGGGGTACCCAGGTGACAGAACCTTGTCTGTTATCTGCCTAAGGGGGCATTGTGACATCATAAATCTGCACGTGTCACGCACGTGACAGGCCCTTGAAAGTGATCGCTTAAGGAGTCACTGTGACATCATAACTCTGCACTGGTCACCCAGGTGACAGACCGCTGTCTCTGATCTGCCAAAGGGGGCATTGTGACAGCAGAAGTCTGCACTGGACACCCAGTGACAGGCCGTTGTCTGTGATCTGCCTAACGGGGCATTGTGACTTCATAACTCTGCACTGGTCACCCAGGTGAAAGACCCTTGTCTGTGATCTGCCTAAGAGGGCATTGGGACATCATAACTGTGCACTGGTTACCCAGGTGACGTACCCTTGTCTGTGATGTGCCTAAGGGGGAATTGTGACATCACAACTGAGCACTGGTAACCCAGGTGACGTACCCTTGACTGTAATCTGCCTTAGGTGGCATTGTGACATCACAACTCTGCACTGGTCTCCCAGCTGACAGACCCTTGTCTGTGAACTGCTTAAGGGGGCATTGTGACATCATAACTCTGCACTGGTCACCCAGGTGACAGGCCCTTGTCTGTGATCTGCCTAAGGTGGGATTTTGACATCATAACTCTGCAGTGGACACCCAGGTGACAGATCCCTGTCTTTGATCTGCCTAAGGGGGCATTGTGACATCATAACTCTGCACTGGTCACCCAAGTGACAGTCCCATGACTGTGATCTGCCTAAGGGGGCATTGTGACATCATAACCCTTCAGTGATCACCCAGTTGACAGGCCCTTGTCTGTTATCTGCCTAAGGGGTCATTGTGACATCATAAGTCTCCACTGGTTTCCCAGGTGACAGCCCATTGTCTGTGATCTGCCTAAGGGGGCATTGAGACATCATAATCCTGCAGTGGTCACCCAAGTTACAGGCCCTTGTCTGTGATCTCCCTAAGGTGGCATTGTGACTTCATAACTCTGCACTGGTCTCCCAAGTGACGTTCGCTTGTTTTTAACCTGCCTAAGGGGGCATTGTGACATCATAACTCTCCACTGGTCACCCAGGTGACAGACCCTTCTCTGTGAACTGCCTAAGGGGGCATTGTGACATCATAACTCTGCACTGGTCCCCCAGGACACAGACCCTTGTCTGTGATCTGTCTAAGGGGGCATTGTGACAACCTAACTCTGCACTGGTCACCCAGGTTACAGGGCCTTGTCTGTGATCTGCCTAAGTGGGCATTGTGAATTCATAACCCTGCACTGGTCACCCACGTGACAGGCCCTTGTTTGTAATCTGCCTAAGGGGACATTGAGACATCATAACTCTACATTGGGCACCCAGATGGCAGGCCCTTGTCAGTGATCTGCCTGAAGGGGCATTGTGACATCATAACTCTGCACTTCGCACCCAGGTGACAGACCCTTGTCTGTGAACTGCCTAAGGGGGCATTGTGGCATTATAATTCTTAACGGGGCACCCAGGTGACAGGCCCTTGTCTGTTATCTGCCTAAGGGGGCATTGTGACATCATAACTCTACACGGGGTACCCAGGTGACAGAACCTTGTCTGTTATCTGCCTGAAGGGGCATTGTGACATCATAAATCTGCACGTGTCACGCACGTGACAGGCCCTTGAAAGTGATCGCTTAAGGAGTCACTGTGACATCATAACTCTGCACTGGTCACCCAGGTGACAGACCGCTGTCTCTGATCTGCCAAAGGGGGCATTGTGACAGCAGAAGTCTGCACTGGACACCCAGTGACAGGCCGTTGTCTGTGATCTGCCTAACGGGGCATTGTGACTTCATAACTCTGCACTGGTCACCCAGGTGAAAGACCCTTGTCTGTGATCTGCCTAAGAGGGCATTGGGACATCATAACTGTGCACTGGTTACCCAGGTGACGTACCCTTGTCTGTGATGTGCCTAAGGGGGAATTGTGACATCACAACTGAGCACTGGTAACCCAGGTGACGTACCCTTGACTGTAATCTGCCTTAGGTGGCATTGTGACATCACAACTCTGCACTGGTCTCACGGCTGACAGACCCTTGTCTGTGAACTTCCTAAGGGGGCATTGTGACATCATAACTCTGCACTGGTCACCCAGGTGACAGACCCTTGTCTGTGATCTGCCTAAGGGGGCATTGTGACATCATAACTCTGCACTGGTCTCCCAGGTGACAGGCCCTTGTCTGTGATCTGCCTAAGGTGGCATTTTGACATCATAACTCTGCAGTGGACACCCAGGTGACAGATCCCTGTCTTTGATCTGCCTAAGGGGGCATTGTGACATCATAACTCTGCACGGGGCACCCAGGTGACAGACTCTTGTCTGTGATCTGCCTAAGGGGGCATTGTGACATCAGAACTCTGATCGAGTCACCCATGTGACAGGCCCTTGAATGTGATCCGCCTATGGGGTCATTGTGACATCATAACTCTGCATTGGTCACCCAGGTGACAGACCCCTCTCTGTGATCTGCCTAATGGGGCATTGTGACATCATAAGCATGCACTGTGCCCCCAGGTGACAGGCCTTTTTCTGTGATATGCCTAAGTGGGAATTGTGACTTCATAACTCTGCACTCGTCACCCAGGTGAGAGACCCTTGTCTGTGATCTGCCTTGCGGGGCATTGTGACATTATAACCCTGCACTGCTCACCCTGGTGACAGACCCTTGTCTGTTATCTGCCTAAAGGGGCATTGTGACATCATAACTCTGCGCTGGACATAGAGGTGACAGACCCTTGTCTGTGATCCTCCTAAGGGGGCATTGTGACATCATAACTCTGCACTGGTCACGCAGGTGAGGGACCCTTCTCTGTGAACAGCCTAAGGGGGCATAATGACACCATAACTCTGCATTGGTCACCATGTTGACAGACCATTGTCTTTGATCTGCCTAAGGGGGCGTTGTGACATCATAAATCTGCCCTGTTCACCCAGGTGACAGACCCTTGTCTGAGAACTGCCTAAGGGGGCATTGTGACATTATATCACCGCACGGGTCAGCAAAGTGACAGACCCTTGTCTTTGATCTGCCTAAGGGGGCATTATGACATCATAACTCTGCACGGGTCACCCAGGTGACAGACCCCTGTCTGTGATCTGCCTAAGGGGGCATTATGACATCATAACTCTGCACGGGTCACCCAGGTGACAGACCCCTGTCTGTGAGCTGCCTAACGGGGCATTGTGACATCATAACTCCCCGTTGGTCACCCAGGTGACAGACCCTTCTCTGTGAACTGCCTAAGGGGGCATTGTGACATCATAAGTCTGCACTGGGCACCCAGGTGACAGGCCTTTGTCTGTGATCTGCCTAAGGGGGAATTGTGACTTCATAACTCTGCACTCGTCACCCAGGTGAGAGACTGTTGTTTGTGATCTGCCTAGGGGTGCATTGTGACATTATAACCCTGCACTGCTCACCCTGGTGACAGACCCCTGTCTGTTATATGCCTAAGGAGGCATTGTGACATCATAACTCTGCACGGGTCACCCAGGTGACAGACCGTTGTCTGTGATCTGCCTAAGGTGGCATTCTGACATCATAACTCTGCACTGGTCACGCAGGTAACAGACCCTTGTCTGTGATCTGCCTAAGGGGGCATTGTGACATCATAACTCTGTATTGGAAACCAAGGTGAGAGACCATTCTCTGTGATATGCCTAAAGGGGCGTTGTGACATCATAACTCGGCTCGGGGTACCCAGGTGAGAGACCCTTGTCTGTTATCTGCCTAAGGGGACATTGTGACATCATAACTCTGCACGTGTCACCCACGTGACAGGACGTTGAAGGAGACCTGCTTAAGGGGTCATTGTGACATTATAACTCTGCACTGGTCACCCAGTTGACTGACCCTTGTCTGTGAACTGCCTAAGGGGGCATTTTGACATCATAACTCTGCACTCGTGACCCAGGTGACAGACCCTTGTCTGTGATCTGCCCAAGGGGGAATTGTGACATCATAACTCTGCACGAGGCACCCAGGTGGCAGACCCTTGTCTGTGATCTGCCTAAGGGGGCATTGTGAAATCAAAACACTGCACCCGTCGCCCATGTGACAGGCCCTTGAATGTGATCTGCCTAAGGGGGCATTGAGACATCATAAATCTGCACTGGTCCCCAGGTGACAGACCCTTGTCTTTGATCTGCCAGAGTGGGCATTGTGACATCATAATTCTGCATTGGTCACCGAGGTGACAGTCCCTTGTCTTTGATCTGCCTATGTGGGCATTGTGACATCTTAACTCTGCACTTGTCACCCAGGAGACAGACCCTTGTTTGTGATCTGTCTAAGGGGGCGTTGTGACATCATAACTCTCCACGCGTCTCCCTGGTGTCAGAACCTTGTCTGTGATATGCGTAAGGGGGCATTGTGACATCATATCTCAGCACGAGTCACCCAGGTGACAGACCCTTCTGTCTGATATGCCAAAGTGTGCATTGTGACATCATAACTCTGCACTGGTCACACAGGTGACAGACCCTTGTCTGTGATCTGCCTAAGGGGCATTGTGATATCATAACTATGCACGGGTCACCCAGGTGACAGACCCTTCTCTGTTATCTGCTTAAAGGGGCAATATGACATCATAACTCTGTACTGGCAACCCAGGTGTCAGACCCTTGTCTGTCATCTGCCTCTGGGGGCATTGTGACATCATAACACTGCACAGGTCACCCTGGAGTGAGACCGTTGTCTCTGATCTGCCTGAGGGTGCATTGTGACATCATAACTCTGCACTGGTCACCCAGGTGACAGGCGCTTGTCTGTGATCTGCCTAAGTGGGCATTGTGACATCATAACTCTGCACTGGTCACCCAAGTGACAGTCCCATAACTGTGATCTGCCTAAGGGGGCATTGTGACATCATAACTCTTCAGTGATCACCCAGTTGACAGGCCCTTGTCTGTTATCTGCCTAAGGGGTCATTGTGACATCATAAGTCTCCACTGGTTTCCCAGGTGACAGGCCATTGTCTGTGATGTGCCTAAGGGGGCATTGAGACATCATAATCCTGCAGTGGTCACCCAAGTGACAGGCCCTTGTCTGTGATCTCCCTAAGGTGGCATTGTGACTTCATAACTCTGGACTGGTCTCCCAAGTGACGTTCGCTTGTTTTTAACCTGCCTAAGGGGGCATTGTGACATCATAACTCTCCACTGGTCACCCAGGTGACAGGCCCTTGACTGTGGTCTGCCTAAGGGGGCGTTGTGACATCATAAATCTGCACTTGGAACCCAGGTTACAGACCATTGTCTGTGATCTGCCTAAGGGGCCATTGTGACATCAAATCTCTGCATTGGTCACCAAGGTGACAGACCATTGTCTGTGATCTGCCTAAGGGGGCGTTGTGACATCATAAATCTGCACTTGGAACCCAGGTTACAGACCATTGTCTGTGATCTGCCTAAGGGGCCATTGTGACATCATAACTCTGCACTGGTCCCCCAGGACACAGACCCTTGTCTGTGATCTGTCTAAGGGAGCATTGTGACAACCTAACTCTGCACTGGTCACCCAGGTTACAGGGCCTTGTCTGTGATCTGCCTAAGTGGGCATTGTGAATTCATAACCCTGCACTGGTCAACCACGTGACAGGCCCTTGTTTGTAATCTGCCTAAGGGGACATTGAGACATCATAACTCTACATTGGGCACCCAGATGGCAGGCCCTTGTCAGTGATCTGCCTGAAGGGGCATTGTGACATCATAACTCTGCACTTCGCACCCAGGTGACAGACCCTTGTCTGTGAACTGCCTAAGGGGGCATTGTGGCATTATAATTCTTAACGGGGCACCCAGGTGACAGGCCCTTGTCTGTTATCTGCCTAAGGGGGCATTGTGACATCATAACTCTACACGGGGTACCCAGGTGACAGAACCTTGTCTGTTATCTGCCTAAGGGGGCATTGTGACATCATAAATCTGCACGTGTCACGCACGTGACAGGCCCTTGAAAGTGATCGCTTAAGGAGTCACTGTGACATCATAACTCTGCACTGGTCACCCAGGTGACAGACCGCTGTCTCTGATCTGCCAAAGGGGGCATTGTGACAGCAGAAGTCTGCACTGGACACCCAGTGACAGGCCGTTGTCTGTGATCTGCCTAACGGGGCATTGTGACTTCATAACTCTGCACTGGTCACCCAGGTGAAAGACCCTTGTCTGTGATCTGCCTAAGAGGGCATTGGGACATCATAACTGTGCACTGGTTACCCAGGTGACGTACCCTTGTCTGTGATGTGCCTAAGGGGGAATTGTGACATCACAACTGAGCACTGGTAACCCAGGTGACGTACCCTTGACTGTAATCTGCCTTAGGTGGCATTGTGACATCACAACTCTGCACTGGTCTCCCAGCTGACAGACCCTTGTCTGTGAACTGCTTAAGGGGGCATTGTGACATCATAACTCTGCACTGGTCACCCAGGTGACAGGCCCTTGTCTGTGATCTGCCTAAGGTGGGATTTTGACATCATAACTCTGCAGTGGACACCCAGGTGACAGATCCCTGTCTTTGATCTGCCTAAGGGGGCATTGTGACATCATAACTCTGCACTGGTCACCCAAGTGACAGTCCCATGACTGTGATCTGCCTAAGGGGGCATTGTGACATCATAACCCTTCAGTGATCACCCAGTTGACAGGCCCTTGTCTGTTATCTGCCTAAGGGGTCATTGTGACATCATAAGTCTCCACTGGTTTCCCAGGTGACAGCCCATTGTCTGTGATCTGCCTAAGGGGGCATTGAGACATCATAATCCTGCAGTGGTCACCCAAGTTACAGGCCCTTGTCTGTGATCTCCCTAAGGTGGCATTGTGACTTCATAACTCTGCACTGGTCTCCCAAGTGACGTTCGCTTGTTTTTAACCTGCCTAAGGGGGCATTGTGACATCATAACTCTCCACTGGTCACCCAGGTGACAGACCCTTCTCTGTGAACTGCCTAAGGGGGCATTGTGACATCATAACTCTGCACTGGTCCCCCAGGACACAGACCCTTGTCTGTGATCTGTCTAAGGGGGCATTGTGACAACCTAACTCTGCACTGGTCACCCAGGTTACAGGGCCTTGTCTGTGATCTGCCTAAGTGGGCATTGTGAATTCATAACCCTGCACTGGTCACCCACGTGACAGGCCCTTGTTTGTAATCTGCCTAAGGGGACATTGAGACATCATAACTCTACATTGGGCACCCAGATGGCAGGCCCTTGTCAGTGATCTGCCTGAAGGGGCATTGTGACATCATAACTCTGCACTTCGCACCCAGGTGACAGACCCTTGTCTGTGAACTGCCTAAGGGGGCATTGTGGCATTATAATTCTTAACGGGGCACCCAGGTGACAGGCCCTTGTCTGTTATCTGCCTAAGGGGGCATTGTGACATCATAACTCTACACGGGGTACCCAGGTGACAGAACCTTGTCTGTTATCTGCCTGAAGGGGCATTGTGACATCATAAATCTGCACGTGTCACGCACGTGACAGGCCCTTGAAAGTGATCGCTTAAGGAGTCACTGTGACATCATAACTCTGCACTGGTCACCCAGGTGACAGACCGCTGTCTCTGATCTGCCAAAGGGGGCATTGTGACAGCAGAAGTCTGCACTGGACACCCAGTGACAGGCCGTTGTCTGTGATCTGCCTAACGGGGCATTGTGACTTCATAACTCTGCACTGGTCACCCAGGTGAAAGACCCTTGTCTGTGATCTGCCTAAGAGGGCATTGGGACATCATAACTGTGCACTGGTTACCCAGGTGACGTACCCTTGTCTGTGATGTGCCTAAGGGGGAGTTGTGACATCACAACTGAGCACTGGTAACCCAGGTGACGTACCCTTGACTGTAATCTGCCTTAGGTGGCATTGTGACATCACAACTCTGCACTGGTCTCACGGCTGACAGACCCTTGTCTGTGAACTTCCTAAGGGGGCATTGTGACATCATAACTCTGCACTGGTCACCCAGGTGACAGACCCTTGTCTGTGATCTGCCTAAGGGGGCATTGTGACATCATAACTCTGCACTGGTCTCCCAGGTGACAGGCCCTTGTCTGTGATCTGCCTAAGGTGGCATTTTGACATCATAACTCTGCAGTGGACACCCAGGTGACAGATCCCTGTCTTTGATCTGCCTAAGGGGGCATTGTGACATCATAACTCTGCACGGGGCACCCAGGTGACAGACTCTTGTCTGTGATCTGCCTAAGGGGGCATTGTGACATCAGAACTCTGATCGAGTCACCCATGTGACAGGCCCTTGAATGTGATCCGCCTATGGGGTCATTGTGACATCATAACTCTGCATTGGTCACCCAGGTGACAGACCCCTCTCTGTGATCTGCCTAATGGGGCATTGTGACATCATAAGCATGCACTGTGCCCCCAGGTGACAGGCCTTTTTCTGTGATATGCCTAAGTGGGAATTGTGACTTCATAACTCTGCACTCGTCACCCAGGTGAGAGACCCTTGTCTGTGATCTGCCTTGCGGGGCATTGTGACATTATAACCCTGCACTGCTCACCCTGGTGACAGACCCTTGTCTGTTATCTGCCTAAAGGGGCATTGTGACATCATAACTCTGCGCTGGACATAGAGGTGACAGACCCTTGTCTGTGATCCTCCTAAGGGGGCATTGTGACATCATAACTCTGCACTGGTCACGCAGGTGAGGGACCCTTCTCTGTGAACAGCCTAAGGGGGCATAATGACACCATAACTCTGCATTGGTCACCATGTTGACAGACCATTGTCTTTGATCTGCCTAAGGGGGCGTTGTGACATCATAAATCTGCCCTGTTCACCCAGGTGACAGACCCTTGTCTGAGAACTGCCTAAGGGGGCATTGTGACATTATATCACCGCACGGGTCAGCAAAGTGACAGACCCTTGTCTTTGATCTGCCTAAGGGGGCATTATGACATCATAACTCTGCACGGGTCACCCAGGTGACAGACCCCTGTCTGTGATCTGCCTAAGGGGGCATTATGACATCATAACTCTGCACGGGTCACCCAGGTGACAGACCCCTGTCTGTGAGCTGCCTAACGGGGCATTGTGACATCATAACTCCCCGTTGGTCACCCAGGTGACAGACCCTTCTCTGTGAACTGCCTAAGGGGGCATTGTGACATCATAAGTCTGCACTGGGCACCCAGGTGACAGGCCTTTGTCTGTGATCTGCCTAAGGGGGAATTGTGACTTCATAACTCTGCACTCGTCACCCAGGTGAGAGACTGTTGTTTGTGATCTGCCTAGGGGTGCATTGTGACATTATAACCCTGCACTGCTCACCCTGGTGACAGACCCCTGTCTGTTATATGCCTAAGGAGGCATTGTGACATCATAACTCTGCACGGGTCACCCAGGTGACAGACCGTTGTCTGTGATCTGCCTAAGGTGGCATTCTGACATCATAACTCTGCACTGGTCACGCAGGTAACAGACCCTTGTCTGTGATCTGCCTAAGGGGGCATTGTGACATCATAACTCTGTATTGGAAACCAAGGTGAGAGACCATTCTCTGTGATATGCCTAAAGGGGCGTTGTGACATCATAACTCGGCTCGGGGTACCCAGGTGAGAGACCCTTGTCTGTTATCTGCCTAAGGGGACATTGTGACATCATAACTCTGCACGTGTCACCCACGTGACAGGACGTTGAAGGAGACCTGCTTAAGGGGTCATTGTGACATTATAACTCTGCACTGGTCACCCAGTTGACTGACCCTTGTCTGTGAACTGCCTAAGGGGGCATTTTGACATCATAACTCTGCACTCGTGACCCAGGTGACAGACCCTTGTCTGTGATCTGCCCAAGGGGGAATTGTGACATCATAACTCTGCACGAGGCACCCAGGTGGCAGACCCTTGTCTGTGATCTGCCTAAGGGGGCATTGTGAAATCAAAACACTGCACCCGTCGCCCATGTGACAGGCCCTTGAATGTGATCTGCCTAAGGGGGCATTGAGACATCATAAATCTGCACTGGTCCCCAGGTGACAGACCCTTGTCTTTGATCTGCCAGAGTGGGCATTGTGACATCATAATTCTGCATTGGTCACCGAGGTGACAGTCCCTTGTCTTTGATCTGCCTATGTGGGCATTGTGACATCTTAACTCTGCACTTGTCACCCAGGAGACAGACCCTTGTTTGTGATCTGTCTAAGGGGGCGTTGTGACATCATAACTCTCCACGCATCTCCCTGGTGTCAGAACCTTGTCTGTGATATGCGTAAGGGGGCATTGTGACATCATATCTCAGCACGAGTCACCCAGGTGACAGACCCTTCTGTCTGATATGCCAAAGTGTGCATTGTGACATCATAACTCTGCACTGGTCACACAGGTGACAGACCCTTGTCTGTGATCTGCCTAAGGGGCATTGTGATATCATAACTATGCACGGGTCACCCAGGTGACAGACCCTTCTCTGTTATCTGCTTAAAGGGGCAATATGACATCATAACTCTGTACTGGCAACCCAGGTGTCAGACCCTTGTCTGTCATCTGCCTCTGGGGGCATTGTGACATCATAACACTGCACAGGTCACCCTGGAGTGAGACCGTTGTCTCTGATCTGCCTGAGGGTGCATTGTGACATCATAACTCTGCACTGGTCACCCAGGTGACAGGCGCTTGTCTGTGATCTGCCTAAGTGGGCATTGTGACATCATAACTCTGCACTGGTCACCCAAGTGACAGTCCCATAACTGTGATCTGCCTAAGGGGGCATTGTGACATCATAACTCTTCAGTGATCACCCAGTTGACAGGCCCTTGTCTGTTATCTGCCTAAGGGGTCATTGTGACATCATAAGTCTCCACTGGTTTCCCAGGTGACAGGCCATTGTCTGTGATCTGCCTAAGGGGGCATTGAGACATCATAATCCTGCAGTGGTCACCCAAGTGACAGGCCCTTGTCTGTGATCTCCCTAAGGTGGCATTGTGACTTCATAACTCTGGACTGGTCTCCCAAGTGACGTTCGCTTGTTTTTAACCTGCCTAAGGGGGCATTGTGACATCATAACTCTCCACTGGTCACCCAGGTGACAGGCCCTTGACTGTGGTCTGCCTAAGGGGGCGTTGTGACATCATAAATCTGCACTTGGAACCCAGGTTACAGACCATTGTCTGTGATCTGCCTAAGGGGCCATTGTGACATCAAATCTCTGCATTGGTCACCAAGGTGACAGACCATTGTCTGTGATCTGCCTAAGGGGGCGTTGTGACATCATAAATCTGCACTTGGAACCCAGGTTACAGACCATTGTCTGTGATCTGCCTAAGGGGCCATTGTGACATCATAACTCTGCACTGGTCCCCCAGGACACAGACCCTTGTCTGTGATCTGTCTAAGGGAGCATTGTGACAACCTAACTCTGCACTGGTCACCCAGGTTACAGGGCCTTGTCTGTGATCTGCCTAAGTGGGCATTGTGAATTCATAACCCTGCACTGGTCAACCACGTGACAGGCCCTTGTTTGTAATCTGCCTAAGGGGACATTGAGACATCATAACTCTACATTGGGCACCCAGATGGCAGGCCCTTGTCAGTGATCTGCCTGAAGGGGCATTGTGACATCATAACTCTGCACTTCGCACCCAGGTGACAGACCCTTGTCTGTGAACTGCCTAAGGGGGCATTGTGGCATTATAATTCTTAACGGGGCACCCAGGTGACAGGCCCTTGTCTGTTATCTGCCTAAGGGGGCATTGTGACATCATAACTCTACACGGGGTACCCAGGTGACAGAACCTTGTCTGTTATCTGCCTAAGGGGGCATTGTGACATCATAAATCTGCACGTGTCACGCACGTGACAGGCCCTTGAAAGTGATCGCTTAAGGAGTCACTGTGACATCATAACTCTGCACTGGTCACCCAGGTGACAGACCGCTGTCTCTGATCTGCCAAAGGGGGCATTGTGACAGCAGAAGTCTGCACTGGACACCCAGTGACAGGCCGTTGTCTGTGATCTGCCTAACGGGGCATTGTGACTTCATAACTCTGCACTGGTCACCCAGGTGAAAGACCCTTGTCTGTGATCTGCCTAAGAGGGCATTGGGACATCATAACTGTGCACTGGTTACCCAGGTGACGTACCCTTGTCTGTGATGTGCCTAAGGGGGAATTGTGACATCACAACTGAGCACTGGTAACCCAGGTGACGTACCCTTGACTGTAATCTGCCTTAGGTGGCATTGTGACATCACAACTCTGCACTGGTCTCCCAGCTGACAGACCCTTGTCTGTGAACTGCTTAAGGGGGCATTGTGACATCATAACTCTGCACTGGTCACCCAGGTGACAGGCCCTTGTCTGTGATCTGCCTAAGGTGGGATTTTGACATCATAACTCTGCAGTGGACACCCAGGTGACAGATCCCTGTCTTTGATCTGCCTAAGGGGGCATTGTGACATCATAACTCTGCACTGGTCACCCAAGTGACAGTCCCATGACTGTGATCTGCCTAAGGGGGCATTGTGACATCATAACCCTTCAGTGATCACCCAGTTGACAGGCCCTTGTCTGTTATCTGCCTAAGGGGTCATTGTGACATCATAAGTCTCCACTGGTTTCCCAGGTGACAGCCCATTGTCTGTGATCTGCCTAAGGGGGCATTGAGACATCATAATCCTGCAGTGGTCACCCAAGTTACAGGCCCTTGTCTGTGATCTCCCTAAGGTGGCATTGTGACTTCATAACTCTGCACTGGTCTCCCAAGTGACGTTCGCTTGTTTTTAACCTGCCTAAGGGGGCATTGTGACATCATAACTCTCCACTGGTCACCCAGGTGACAGACCCTTCTCTGTGAACTGCCTAAGGGGGCATTGTGACATCATAACTCTGCACTGGTCCCCCAGGACACAGACCCTTGTCTGTGATCTGTCTAAGGGGGCATTGTGACAACCTAACTCTGCACTGGTCACCCAGGTTACAGGGCCTTGTCTGTGATCTGCCTAAGTGGGCATTGTGAATTCATAACCCTGCACTGGTCACCCACGTGACAGGCCCTTGTTTGTAATCTGCCTAAGGGGACATTGAGACATCATAACTCTACATTGGGCACCCAGATGGCAGGCCCTTGTCAGTGATCTGCCTGAAGGGGCATTGTGACATCATAACTCTGCACTTCGCACCCAGGTGACAGACCCTTGTCTGTGAACTGCCTAAGGGGGCATTGTGGCATTATAATTCTTAACGGGGCACCCAGGTGACAGGCCCTT
Source organism: Gorilla gorilla gorilla (assembly GCF_029281585.2). NCBI lineage: Eukaryota > Metazoa > Chordata > Mammalia > Primates > Hominidae > Gorilla > Gorilla gorilla. The sequence goes on along the minus strand of NC_073241.2, from coordinate 31,483,861 downwards.
GTCTGTTATCTGCCTAAGGGGGCATTGTGACATCATAACTCTACACGGGGTACCCAGGTGACAGAACCTTGTCTGTTATCTGCCTGAAGGGGCATTGTGACATCATAAATCTGCACGTGTCACGCACGTGACAGGCCCTTGAAAGTGATCGCTTAAGGAGTCACTGTGACATCATAACTCTGCACTGGTCACCCAGGTGACAGACCGCTGTCTCTGATCTGCCAAAGGGGGCATTGTGACAGCAGAAGTCTGCACTGGACACCCAGTGACAGGCCGTTGTCTGTGATCTGCCTAACGGGGCATTGTGACTTCATAACTCTGCACTGGTCACCCAGGTGAAAGACCCTTGTCTGTGATCTGCCTAAGAGGGCATTGGGACATCATAACTGTGCACTGGTTACCCAGGTGACGTACCCTTGTCTGTGATGTGCCTAAGGGGGAATTGTGACATCACAACTGAGCACTGGTAACCCAGGTGACGTACCCTTGACTGTAATCTGCCTTAGGTGGCATTGTGACATCACAACTCTGCACTGGTCTCACGGCTGACAGACCCTTGTCTGTGAACTTCCTAAGGGGGCATTGTGACATCATAACTCTGCACTGGTCACCCAGGTGACAGACCCTTGTCTGTGATCTGCCTAAGGGGGCATTGTGACATCATAACTCTGCACTGGTCTCCCAGGTGACAGGCCCTTGTCTGTGATCTGCCTAAGGTGGCATTTTGACATCATAACTCTGCAGTGGACACCCAGGTGACAGATCCCTGTCTTTGATCTGCCTAAGGGGGCATTGTGACATCATAACTCTGCACGGGGCACCCAGGTGACAGACTCTTGTCTGTGATCTGCCTAAGGGGGCATTGTGACATCAGAACTCTGATCGAGTCACCCATGTGACAGGCCCTTGAATGTGATCCGCCTATGGGGTCATTGTGACATCATAACTCTGCATTGGTCACCCAGGTGACAGACCCCTCTCTGTGATCTGCCTAATGGGGCATTGTGACATCATAAGCATGCACTGTGCCCCCAGGTGACAGGCCTTTTTCTGTGATATGCCTAAGTGGGAATTGTGACTTCATAACTCTGCACTCGTCACCCAGGTGAGAGACCCTTGTCTGTGATCTGCCTTGCGGGGCATTGTGACATTATAACCCTGCACTGCTCACCCTGGTGACAGACCCTTGTCTGTTATCTGCCTAAAGGGGCATTGTGACATCATAACTCTGCGCTGGACATAGAGGTGACAGACCCTTGTCTGTGATCCTCCTAAGGGGGCATTGTGACATCATAACTCTGCACTGGTCACGCAGGTGAGGGACCCTTCTCTGTGAACAGCCTAAGGGGGCATAATGACACCATAACTCTGCATTGGTCACCATGTTGACAGACCATTGTCTTTGATCTGCCTAAGGGGGCGTTGTGACATCATAAATCTGCCCTGTTCACCCAGGTGACAGACCCTTGTCTGAGAACTGCCTAAGGGGGCATTGTGACATTATATCACCGCACGGGTCAGCAAAGTGACAGACCCTTGTCTTTGATCTGCCTAAGGGGGCATTATGACATCATAACTCTGCACGGGTCACCCAGGTGACAGACCCCTGTCTGTGATCTGCCTAAGGGGGCATTATGACATCATAACTCTGCACGGGTCACCCAGGTGACAGACCCCTGTCTGTGAGCTGCCTAACGGGGCATTGTGACATCATAACTCCCCGTTGGTCACCCAGGTGACAGACCCTTCTCTGTGAACTGCCTAAGGGGGCATTGTGACATCATAAGTCTGCACTGGGCACCCAGGTGACAGGCCTTTGTCTGTGATCTGCCTAAGGGGGAATTGTGACTTCATAACTCTGCACTCGTCACCCAGGTGAGAGACTGTTGTTTGTGATCTGCCTAGGGGTGCATTGTGACATTATAACCCTGCACTGCTCACCCTGGTGACAGACCCCTGTCTGTTATATGCCTAAGGAGGCATTGTGACATCATAACTCTGCACGGGTCACCCAGGTGACAGACCGTTGTCTGTGATCTGCCTAAGGTGGCATTCTGACATCATAACTCTGCACTGGTCACGCAGGTAACAGACCCTTGTCTGTGATCTGCCTAAGGGGGCATTGTGACATCATAACTCTGTATTGGAAACCAAGGTGAGAGACCATTCTCTGTGATATGCCTAAAGGGGCGTTGTGACATCATAACTCGGCTCGGGGTACCCAGGTGAGAGACCCTTGTCTGTTATCTGCCTAAGGGGACATTGTGACATCATAACTCTGCACGTGTCACCCACGTGACAGGACGTTGAAGGAGACCTGCTTAAGGGGTCATTGTGACATTATAACTCTGCACTGGTCACCCAGGTGACTGACCCTTGTCTGTGAACTGCCTAAGGGGGCATTTTGACATCATAACTCTGCACTCGTGACCCAGGTGACAGACCCTTGTCTGTGATCTGCCCAAGGGGGAATTGTGACATCATAACTCTGCACGAGGCACCCAGGTGGCAGACCCTTGTCTGTGATCTGCCTAAGGGGGCATTGTGAAATCAAAACACTGCACCCGTCGCCCATGTGACAGGCCCTTGAATGTGATCTGCCTAAGGGGGCATTGAGACATCATAAATCTGCACTGGTCCCCAGGTGACAGACCCTTGTCTTTGATCTGCCAGAGTGGGCATTGTGACATCATAATTCTGCATTGGTCACCGAGGTGACAGTCCCTTGTCTTTGATCTGCCTATGTGGGCATTGTGACATCTTAACTCTGCACTTGTCACCCAGGAGACAGACCCTTGTTTGTGATCTGTCTAAGGGGGCGTTGTGACATCATAACTCTCCACGCGTCTCCCTGGTGTCAGAACCTTGTCTGTGATATGCGTAAGGGGGCATTGTGACATCATATCTCAGCACGAGTCACCCAGGTGACAGACCCTTCTGTCTGATATGCCAAAGTGTGCATTGTGACATCATAACTCTGCACTGGTCACACAGGTGACAGACCCTTGTCTGTGATCTGCCTAAGGGGCATTGTGATATCATAACTATGCACGGGTCACCCAGGTGACAGACCCTTCTCTGTTATCTGCTTAAAGGGGCAATATGACATCATAACTCTGTACTGGCAACCCAGGTGTCAGACCCTTGTCTGTCATCTGCCTCTGGGGGCATTGTGACATCATAACACTGCACAGGTCACCCTGGAGTGAGACCGTTGTCTCTGATCTGCCTGAGGGTGCATTGTGACATCATAACTCTGCACTGGTCACCCAGGTGACAGGCGCTTGTCTGTGATCTGCCTAAGTGGGCATTGTGACATCATAACTCTGCACTGGTCACCCAAGTGACAGTCCCATAACTGTGATCTGCCTAAGGGGGCATTGTGACATCATAACTCTTCAGTGATCACCCAGTTGACAGGCCCTTGTCTGTTATCTGCCTAAGGGGTCATTGTGACATCATAAGTCTCCACTGGTTTCCCAGGTGACAGGCCATTGTCTGTGATCTGCCTAAGGGGGCATTGAGACATCATAATCCTGCAGTGGTCACCCAAGTGACAGGCCCTTGTCTGTGATCTCCCTAAGGTGGCATTGTGACTTCATAACTCTGGACTGGTCTCCCAAGTGACGTTCGCTTGTTTTTAACCTGCCTAAGGGGGCATTGTGACATCATAACTCTCCACTGGTCACCCAGGTGACAGGCCCTTGACTGTGGTCTGCCTAAGGGGGCGTTGTGACATCATAAATCTGCACTTGGAACCCAGGTTACAGACCATTGTCTGTGATCTGCCTAAGGGGCCATTGTGACATCAAATCTCTGCATTGGTCACCAAGGTGACAGACCATTGTCTGTGATCTGCCTAAGGGGGCGTTGTGACATCATAAATCTGCACTTGGAACCCAGGTTACAGACCATTGTCTGTGATCTGCCTAAGGGGCCATTGTGACATCATAACTCTGCACTGGTCCCCCAGGACACAGACCCTTGTCTGTGATCTGTCTAAGGGAGCATTGTGACAACCTAACTCTGCACTGGTCACCCAGGTTACAGGGCCTTGTCTGTGATCTGCCTAAGTGGGCATTGTGAATTCATAACCCTGCACTGGTCACCCACGTGACAGGCCCTTGTTTGTAATCTGCCTAAGGGGACATTGAGACATCATAACTCTACATTGGGCACCCAGATGGCAGGCCCTTGTCAGTGATCTGCCTGAAGGGGCATTGTGACATCATAACTCTGCACTTCGCACCCAGGTGACAGACCCTTGTCTGTGAACTGCCTAAGGGGGCATTGTGGCATTATAATTCTTAACGGGGCACCCAGGTGACAGGCCCTTGTCTGTTATCTGCCTAAGGGGGCATTGTGACATCATAACTCTACACGGGGTACCCAGGTGACAGAACCTTGTCTGTTATCTGCCTAAGGGGGCATTGTGACATCATAAATCTGCACGTGTCACGCACGTGACAGGCCCTTGAAAGTGATCGCTTAAGGAGTCACTGTGACATCATAACTCTGCACTGGTCACCCAGGTGACAGACCGCTGTCTCTGATCTGCCAAAGGGGGCATTGTGACAGCAGAAGTCTGCACTGGACACCCAGTGACAGGCCGTTGTCTGTGATCTGCCTAACGGGGCATTGTGACTTCATAACTCTGCACTGGTCACCCAGGTGAAAGACCCTTGTCTGTGATCTGCCTAAGAGGGCATTGGGACATCATAACTGTGCACTGGTTACCCAGGTGACGTACCCTTGTCTGTGATGTGCCTAAGGGGGAATTGTGACATCACAACTGAGCACTGGTAACCCAGGTGACGTACCCTTGACTGTAATCTGCCTTAGGTGGCATTGTGACATCACAACTCTGCACTGGTCTCCCAGCTGACAGACCCTTGTCTGTGAACTGCTTAAGGGGGCATTGTGACATCATAACTCTGCACTGGTCACCCAGGTGACAGGCCCTTGTCTGTGATCTGCCTAAGGTGGGATTTTGACATCATAACTCTGCAGTGGACACCCAGGTGACAGATCCCTGTCTTTGATCTGCCTAAGGGGGCATTGTGACATCATAACTCTGCACTGGTCACCCAAGTGACAGTCCCATGACTGTGATCTGCCTAAGGGGGCATTGTGACATCATAACCCTTCAGTGATCACCCAGTTGACAGGCCCTTGTCTGTTATCTGCCTAAGGGGTCATTGTGACATCATAAGTCTCCACTGGTTTCCCAGGTGACAGCCCATTGTCTGTGATCTGCCTAAGGGGGCATTGAGACATCATAATCCTGCAGTGGTCACCCAAGTTACAGGCCCTTGTCTGTGATCTCCCTAAGGTGGCATTGTGACTTCATAACTCTGCACTGGTCTCCCAAGTGACGTTCGCTTGTTTTTAACCTGCCTAAGGGGGCATTGTGACATCATAACTCTCCACTGGTCACCCAGGTGACAGACCCTTCTCTGTGAACTGCCTAAGGGGGTATTGTGACATCATAACTCTGCACTGGTCCCCCAGGACACAGACCCTTGTCTGTGATCTGTCTAAGGGGGCATTGTGACAACCTAACTCTGCACTGGTCACCCAGGTTACAGGGCCTTGTCTGTGATCTGCCTAAGTGGGCATTGTGAATTCATAACCCTGCACTGGTCACCCACGTGACAGGCCCTTGTTTGTAATCTGCCTAAGGGGACATTGAGACATCATAACTCTACATTGGGCACCCAGATGGCAGGCCCTTGTCAGTGATCTGCCTGAAGGGGCATTGTGACATCATAACTCTGCACTTCGCACCCAGGTGACAGACCCTTGTCTGTGAACTGCCTAAGGGGGCATTGTGGCATTATAATTCTTAACGGGGCACCCAGGTGACAGGCCCTTGTCTGTTATCTGCCTAAGGGGGCATTGTGACATCATAACTCTACACGGGGTACCCAGGTGACAGAACCTTGTCTGTTATCTGCCTGAAGGGGCATTGTGACATCATAAATCTGCACGTGTCACGCACGTGACAGGCCCTTGAAAGTGATCGCTTAAGGAGTCACTGTGACATCATAACTCTGCACTGGTCACCCAGGTGACAGACCGCTGTCTCTGATCTGCCAAAGGGGGCATTGTGACAGCAGAAGTCTGCACTGGACACCCAGTGACAGGCCGTTGTCTGTGATCTGCCTAACGGGGCATTGTGACTTCATAACTCTGCACTGGTCACCCAGGTGAAAGACCCTTGTCTGTGATCTGCCTAAGAGGGCATTGGGACATCATAACTGTGCACTGGTTACCCAGGTGACGTACCCTTGTCTGTGATGTGCCTAAGGGGGAATTGTGACATCACAACTGAGCACTGGTAACCCAGGTGACGTACCCTTGACTGTAATCTGCCTTAGGTGGCATTGTGACATCACAACTCTGCACTGGTCTCACGGCTGACAGACCCTTGTCTGTGAACTTCCTAAGGGGGCATTGTGACATCATAACTCTGCACTGGTCACCCAGGTGACAGACCCTTGTCTGTGATCTGCCTAAGGGGGCATTGTGACATCATAACTCTGCACTGGTCTCCCAGGTGACAGGCCCTTGTCTGTGATCTGCCTAAGGTGGCATTTTGACATCATAACTCTGCAGTGGACACCCAGGTGACAGATCCCTGTCTTTGATCTGCCTAAGGGGGCATTGTGACATCATAACTCTGCACGGGGCACCCAGGTGACAGACTCTTGTCTGTGATCTGCCTAAGGGGGCATTGTGACATCAGAACTCTGATCGAGTCACCCATGTGACAGGCCCTTGAATGTGATCCGCCTATGGGGTCATTGTGACATCATAACTCTGCATTGGTCACCCAGGTGACAGACCCCTCTCTGTGATCTTCCTAATGGGGCATTGTGACATCATAAGCATGCACTGTGCCCCCAGGTGACAGGCCTTTGTCTGTGATCTGCCTAAGTGGGAATTGTGACTTCATAACTCTGCACTCGTCACCCAGGTGAGAGACCCTTGTCTGTGATCTGCCTTGCGGGGCATTGTGACATTATAACCCTGCACTGCTCACCCTGGTGACAGACCCTTGTCTGTTATCTGCCTAAAGGGGCATTTTGACATCATAACTCTGCGCTGGACACACAGGTGACAGACCCTTGTCTGTGATCCTCCTAAGGGGGCATTGTGTCATCATAACTCTGCACTGGTCACGCAGGTGAGGGACCCTTGTCTGTGAACAGCCTAAGGGGGCATAGTAACACCATAACTCTGCGTTGGTCACCATTTTGACAGACCATTGTCTTTGATCTGCCTAAGGGGGCGTTGTGACATCATAAATCTGCTCTGTTCACCCAGGTGACAGACCCTTGTCTGAGAACTGCCTAAGGGGGCATTGTGACATTATAACACCGCACGGGTCAGCAAAGTGACAGACCCTTGTCTTTGATCTGCCTAAGGGGGCATCATGACATCATAACTCTGCACGGGTCACCCAGGTGACATACCCCTGTCTGTGATCTGCCTAAGGGGGCATTGTGACATCAAAACTCTGCATGGGTCACCCAGGTGACAGACCCCTGTCTGTGAGCTGCCTAACGGGGCATTGTGACATCATAACTCTCCGTTGGTCACCCAGGTGACAGACCCTTCTCTGTGAACTGCCTAAGGGGGCATTGTGACATCATAAGTCTGCACTGGGCACCCAGGTGACAGGCCTTTGTCTGTGATCTGCCTAAGGGGGAATTGTGACTTCATAACTCTGCACTCGTCGCCCAGGTGAGAGACTCTTGTCTGTGATCTGCCTAGGGGTGCATTGTGACATTATAACCCTGCACTGCTCACCCTGGTGACAGAACCCTGTCTGTTATCTGCCTAAGGAGGCATTGTGACATCATAACTCTGCACGGGTCACCCAGGTGACAGACCGTTGTCTGTGATCTGCCTAAGGTGGCATTCTGACATCATAACTCTGCACTGGTCACGCAGGTAACAGACCCTTGTCTGTGATCTGCCTAACGGGGCATTGTGACATCATAACTCTGTATTGGAAACCAAGGTGAGAGACCATTCTCTGTGATATGCCTAAAGGGGCGTTGTGACATCATAACTCGGCTCGGGGTACCCAGGTGAGAGACCCTTGTCTGTTATCTGCCTAAGGGGACATTGTGACATCATAACTCTGCACGTGTCACCCACGTGACAGGCCGTTGAAAGATACCTGCTTAAGGGGTCATTGTGACATTATAACTCTGCACTGGTCACCCAGGTGACTAACCCTTGTCTGTGAACTGCCTAAGGGGACATTGTGGCATTATAACTCTGCACTGGTCACCAAGGTGACAGACCGTTGTCTTTGATCTGCCTAAGGGAGCATTGTGACATCATAACTCTACACGGGGTACCCAGGTGACAGACCGTTGTCTATTATCTGCCTGAGGAGGCATTGTGACATCATAAATCTGCACGTGTCACCCACGTGACAGGCCCTTGAAAGTGATCGCTTAAGGAGTCACTGTGACATCATAACTTTGCACTGGTCACCCAGGTGACAGACCCTTGTCTGTGAACTGCCTAAGGGGACATTGTGGCATTATAACTCTTCACTGGTCACCAAGGTGAAACACCGTTGCCTTTGATCTGCCTAAGGGGGCTTTGTCACATCATAAGTCTGCACTGGACACCCAGGCGCCAGGCCGTTGTCTGTGATCTGCCTAAGGGGCATTGTGACTTCATAACTCTGCACTGGTCACCCAGGTGAAAGACCCTGGTCTGTGATCTGCCTAAGAGGGCATTGTGACATCATAACTGTGCACTGGTAACCCAGGTGACGTACCCTTGTCTGTGATGTGCCTAAGGGGGCATTGTGACATCATAACTGAGCACTGGTAACCCAGGTGACGTACCCTTGACTGTGATCCGCCTTAGGTGGCATTGTGACATCACAACTCTGCACTGGTCTCCCAAGTGACAGACCCTTGTCTGTGAACTACCTAACGGGGCATTGTGACATCATAACTCTGCACTGGTCCCCCAGGACACAGACCCTTGTCTGTGATCTGTCTAAGGGAGCATTGTGACAACCTAACTCTGCACTGGTCACCCAGGTTACAGGGCCTTGTCTGTGATCTGCCTAAGTGGGCATTGTGAATTCATAACCCTGCACTGGTCACCCACGTGACAGGCCCTTGTTTGTAATCTGCCTAAGGGGACATTGAGACATCATAACTCTACATTGGGCACCCAGATGGCAGGCCCTTGTCAGTGATCTGCCTGAAGGGGCATTGTGACATCATAACTCTGCACTTCGCACCCAGGTGACAGACCCTTGTCTGTGAACTGCCTAAGGGGGCATTGTGGCATTATAATTCTTAACGGGGCACCCAGGTGACAGGCCCTTGTCTGTTATCTGCCTAAGGGGGCATTGTGACATCATAAATCTGCACGTGTCACGCACGTGACAGGCCCTTGAAAGTGATCGCTTAAGGAGTCACTGTGACATCATAACTCTGCACTGGTCACCCAGGTGACAGACCGCTGTCTCTGATCTGCCAAAGGGGGCATTGTGACAGCAGAAGTCTGCACTGGACACCCAGTGACAGGCCGTTGTCTGTGATCTGCCTAACGGGGCATTGTGACTTCATAACTCTGCACTGGTCACCCAGGTGAAAGACCCTTGTCTGTGGTCTGCCTAAGAGGGCATTGGGACATCATAACTGTGCACTGGTTACCCAGGTGACGTACCCTTGTCTGTGATGTGCCTAAGGGGGAATTGTGACATCACAACTGAGCACTGGTAACCCAGGTGACGTACCCTTGACTGTAATCTGCCTTAGGTGGCATTGTGACATCAAAACTCTGCACTGGTCTCCCAGCTGACAGACCCTTGTCTGTGAACTGCTTAAGGGGGCATTGTGACATCATAACTCTGCACTGGTCACCCAGGTGACAGACCCTTGTCTGTGATCCGCCTAAGGGGGCATTGTGACATCATAACTCTGCACTGGTCTCCCAGGTGACAGGCCCTTGTCTGTGATCTGCCTAAGGTGGCATTTTGACATCATAACTCTGCAGTGGACACCCAGGTGACAGATCCCTGTCTTTGATCTGCCTAAGGGGGCATTGTGACAACATAACTCTGCACGGGGCACCCAGGTGACAGACTCTTGTCTGTGATCTGCCTAACGGGGCATTGTGACATCATAACTCTGTATTGGAAACCAAGGTGAGAGACCATTCTCTGTGATATGCCTAAAGGGGCGTTGTGACATCATAACTCGGCTCGGGGTACCCAGGTGAGAGACCCTTGTCTGTTATCTGCCTAAGGGGACATTGTGACATCATAACTCTGCACGTGTCACCCACGTGACAGGCCGTTGAAAGATACCTGCTTAAGGGGTCATTGTGACATTATAACTCTGCACTGGTCACCCAGGTGACTAACCCTTGTCTGTGAACTGCCTAAGGGGACATTGTGGCATTATAACTCTGCACTGGTCACCAAGGTGACAGACCGTTGTCTTTGATCTGCCTAAGGGAGCATTGTGACATCATAACTCTACACGGGGTACCCAGGTGACAGACCGTTGTCTATTATCTGCCTGAGGAGGCATTGTGACATCATAAATCTGCACGTGTCACCCACGTGACAGGCCCTTGAAAGTGATCGCTTAAGGAGTCACTGTGACATCATAACTTTGCACTGGTCACCCAGGTGACAGACCCTTGTCTGTGAACTGCCTAAGGGGACATTGTGGCATTATAACTCTTCACTGGTCACCAAGGTGAAACACCGTTGCCTTTGATCTGCCTAAGGGGGCTTTGTCACATCATAAGTCTGCACTGGACACCCAGGCGCCAGGCCGTTGTCTGTGATCTGCCTAAGGGGCATTGTGACTTCATAACTCTGCACTGGTCACCCAGGTGAAAGACCCTGGTCTGTGATCTGCCTAAGAGGGCATTGTGACATCATAACTGTGCACTGGTAACCCAGGTGACGTACCCTTGTCTGTGATGTGCCTAAGGGGGCATTGTGACATCATAACTGAGCACTGGTAACCCAGGTGACGTACCCTTGACTGTGATCCGCCTTAGGTGGCATTGTGACATCACAACTCTGCACTGGTCTCCCAAGTGACAGACCCTTGTCTGTGAACTACCTAACGGGGCATTGTGACATCATAACTCTGCACTGGTCCCCCAGGACACAGACCCTTGTCTGTGATCTGTCTAAGGGAGCATTGTGACAACCTAACTCTGCACTGGTCACCCAGGTTACAGGGCCTTGTCTGTGATCTGCCTAAGTGGGCATTGTGAATTCATAACCCTGCACTGGTCACCCACGTGACAGGCCCTTGTTTGTAATCTGCCTAAGGGGACATTGAGACATCATAACTCTACATTGGGCACCCAGATGGCAGGCCCTTGTCAGTGATCTGCCTGAAGGGGCATTGTGACATCATAACTCTGCACTTCGCACCCAGGTGACAGACCCTTGTCTGTGAACTGCCTAAGGGGGCATTGTGGCATTATAATTCTTAACGGGGCACCCAGGTGACAGGCCCTTGTCTGTTATCTGCCTAAGGGGGCATTGTGACATCATAAATCTGCACGTGTCACGCACGTGACAGGCCCTTGAAAGTGATCGCTTAAGGAGTCACTGTGACATCATAACTCTGCACTGGTCACCCAGGTGACAGACCGCTGTCTCTGATCTGCCAAAGGGGGCATTGTGACAGCAGAAGTCTGCACTGGACACCCAGTGACAGGCCGTTGTCTGTGATCTGCCTAACGGGGCATTGTGACTTCATAACTCTGCACTGGTCACCCAGGTGAAAGACCCTTGTCTGTGGTCTGCCTAAGAGGGCATTGGGACATCATAACTGTGCACTGGTTACCCAGGTGACGTACCCTTGTCTGTGATGTGCCTAAGGGGGAATTGTGACATCACAACTGAGCACTGGTAACCCAGGTGACGTACCCTTGACTGTAATCTGCCTTAGGTGGCATTGTGACATCAAAACTCTGCACTGGTCTCCCAGCTGACAGACCCTTGTCTGTGAACTGCTTAAGGGGGCATTGTGACATCATAACTCTGCACTGGTCACCCAGGTGACAGACCCTTGTCTGTGATCCGCCTAAGGGGGCATTGTGACATCATAACTCTGCACTGGTCTCCCAGGTGACAGGCCCTTGTCTGTGATCTGCCTAAGGTGGCATTTTGACATCATAACTCTGCAGTGGACACCCAGGTGACAGATCCCTGTCTTTGATCTGCCTAAGGGGGCATTGTGACAACATAACTCTGCACGGGGCACCCAGGTGACAGACTCTTGTCTGTGATCTGCCTAAGGGGGCATTGTGACATCATAACTCTGATCGAGTCACCCATGTGACAGGCCCTTGAATGTGATCCACCTAAGGGGTCATTGTGGCATCATAACTCTGCATTGGTCACCCAGGTGACAGACCCCTCTCTGTGATCTTCCTAATGGGGCATTGTGACATCATAAGCATGCACTGTGCCCCCAGGTGACAGGCCTTTGTCTGTGATCTGCCTAAGTGGGAATTGTGACTTCATAACTCTGCACTCGTCACCCAGGTGAGAGATCCTTGTCTGTGATCTGCCTTGCGGGGCATTGTGACATTATAACCCTGCACTGCTCACCCTGGTGACAGACCCTTGTCTGTTATCTGCCTAAAGGGGCATTTTGACATCATAACTCTGCGCTGGACACACAGGTGACAGACCCTTGTCTGTGATCCTCCTAAGGGGGCATTGTGTCATCATAACTCTGCACTGGTCACGCAGGTGAGGGACCCTTGTCTGTGAACAGCCTAAGGGGGCATAGTAACACCATAACTCTGCGTTGGTCACCATTTTGACAGACCATTGTCTTTGATCTGCCTAAGGGGGCGTTGTGACATCATAAATCTGCCCTGTTCACCCAGGTGACAGACCCTTGTCTGAGAACTGCCTAAGGGGGCATTGTGACATTATAACACCGCACGGGTCAGCAAAGTGACAGACCCTTGTCTTTGATCTGCCTAAGGGGGCATCATGACATCATAACTCTGCACGGGTCACCCAGGTGACATTCCCCTGTCTGTGATCTGCCTAAGGGGGCATTGTGACATCAAAACTCTGCATGGGTCACCCAGGTGACAGACCCCTGTCTGTGAGCTGCCTAACGGGGCATTGTGACATCATAACTCTCCGTTGGTCACCCAGGTGACAGACCCTTCTCTGTGAACTGCCTAAGGGGGCATTGTGACATCATAAGTCTGCACTGGGCACCCAGGTGACAGGCCTTTGTCTGTGATCTGCCTAAGGGGGAATTGTGACTTCATAACTCTGCACTCGTCGCCCAGGTGAGAGACTCTTGTCTGTGATCTGCCTAGGGGTGCATTGTGACATTATAACCCTGCACTGCTCACCCTGGTGACAGAACCCTGTCTGTTATCTGCCTAAGGAGGCATTGTGACATCATAACTCTGCACGGGTCACCCAGGTGACAGACCGTTGTCTGTGATCTGCCTAAGGTGGCATTCTGACATCATAACTCTGCACTGGTCACGCAGGTAACAGACCCTTGTCTGTGATCTGCCTAACGGGGCATTGTGACATCATAACTCTGTATTGGAAACCAAGGTGAGAGACCATTCTCTGTGATATGCCTAAAGGGGCGTTGTGACATCATAACTCGGCTCGGGGTACCCAGGTGAGAGACCCTTGTCTGTTATCTGCCTAAGGGGACATTGTGACATCATAACTCTGCACGTGTCACCCACGTGACAGGCCGTTGAAAGATACCTGCTTAAGGGGTCATTGTGACATTATAACTCTGCACTGGTCACCCAGGTGACTAACCCTTGTCTGTGAACTGCCTAAGGGGACATTGTGGCATTATAACTCTGCACTGGTCACCAAGGTGACAGACCGTTGTCTTTGATCTGCCTAAGGGAGCATTGTGACATCATAACTCTACACGGGGTACCCAGGTGACAGACCGTTGTCTATTATCTGCCTGAGGAGGCATTGTGACATCATAAATCTGCACGTGTCACCCACGTGACAGGCCCTTGAAAGTGATCGCTTAAGGAGTCACTGTGACATCATAACTTTGCACTGGTCACCCAGGTGACAGACCCTTGTCTGTGAACTGCCTAAGGGGACATTGTGGCATTATAACTCTTCACTGGTCACCAAGGTGAAACACCGTTGCCTTTGATCTGCCTAAGGGGGCTTTGTCACATCATAAGTCTGCACTGGACACCCAGGCGCCAGGCCGTTGTCTGTGATCTGCCTAAGGGGCATTGTGACTTCATAACTCTGCACTGGTCACCCAGGTGAAAGACCCTGGTCTGTGATCTGCCTAAGAGGGCATTGTGACATCATAACTGTGCACTGGTAACCCAGGTGACGTACCCTTGTCTGTGATGTGCCTAAGGGGGCATTGTGACATCATAACTGAGCACTGGTAACCCAGGTGACGTACCCTTGACTGTGATCCGCCTTAGGTGGCATTGTGACATCACAACTCTGCACTGGTCTCCCAAGTGACAGACCCTTGTCTGTGAACTACCTAACGGGGCATTGTGACATCATAACTCTGCACTGGTCCCCCAGGACACAGACCCTTGTCTGTGATCTGTCTAAGGGAGCATTGTGACAACCTAACTCTGCACTGGTCACCCAGGTTACAGGGCCTTGTCTGTGATCTGCCTAAGTGGGCATTGTGAATTCATAACCCTGCACTGGTCACCCACGTGACAGGCCCTTGTTTGTAATCTGCCTAAGGGGACATTGAGACATCATAACTCTACATTGGGCACCCAGATGGCAGGCCCTTGTCAGTGATCTGCCTGAAGGGGCATTGTGACATCATAACTCTGCACTTCGCACCCAGGTGACAGACCCTTGTCTGTGAACTGCCTAAGGGGGCATTGTGGCATTATAATTCTTAACGGGGCACCCAGGTGACAGGCCCTTGTCTGTTATCTGCCTAAGGGGGCATTGTGACATCATAAATCTGCACGTGTCACGCACGTGACAGGCCCTTGAAAGTGATCGCTTAAGGAGTCACTGTGACATCATAACTCTGCACTGGTCACCCAGGTGACAGACCGCTGTCTCTGATCTGCCAAAGGGGGCATTGTGACAGCAGAAGTCTGCACTGGACACCCAGTGACAGGCCGTTGTCTGTGATCTGCCTAACGGGGCATTGTGACTTCATAACTCTGCACTGGTCACCCAGGTGAAAGACCCTTGTCTGTGAACTGCCTAAGGGGACATTGTGGCATTATAACTCTTCACTGGTCACCAAGGTGAAACACCGTTGCCTTTGATCTGCCTAAGGGGGCTTTGTCACATCATAAGTCTGCACTGGACACCCAGGCGCCAGGCCGTTGTCTGTGATCTGCCTAAGGGGCATTGTGACTTCATAACTCTGCACTGGTCACCCAGGTGAAAGACCCTGGTCTGTGATCTGCCTAAGAGGGCATTGTGACATCATAACTGTGCACTGGTAACCCAGGTGACGTACCCTTGTCTGTGATGTGCCTAAGGGGGCATTGTGACATCATAACTGAGCACTGGTAACCCAGGTGACGTACCCTTGACTGTGATCCGCCTTAGGTGGCATTGTGACATCACAACTCTGCACTGGTCTCCCAACTGACAGACCCTTGTCTGTGAACTACCTAACGGGGCATTGTGACATCATAACTCTGCACTGGTCACCCAGGTGACAGACCCTTGTCTGTGATCTGCCTTAGGTGGCATTGGGACATCATAACTCTGCACTGGTCTCCCAGGTGACAGGCCCTTGTCTGTGATCTGGCTAAGGGGGCATTTAGACATCATAACTCTGCAATGGACTCTCAGGTGACAGATCCTTGTCTTTGATCTGCCTAAGGGGGCATTGTGACATCATAACTCTGCACTGGTCAGCCAGGTGACAGACCCTTGTCTTTGATCTGTCTAAAGGGACATTGTTACATCATAACTCTGCACGGGGCACCCAGGTGACAGACTCTTGTCTGTGATCTGCCTAAGGGAGCGTTGTGACATCATAACTCTGTTCGAGTCACCCGTGTGACAGGCCCTTGTATGTGATCTGCCTAAGGGGTCATTGTGACATCATAACTCTGCACTGGTCAGCCAGGTGACAGACCCTTGTCTTTGATCTGTCTAAAGGGGCATTGTTACATCATAACTCTGCACGGGGCACCCAGGTGACAGACTCTTGTCTGTGATCTGCCTAAGGGAGCGTTGTGACATCATAACTCTGTTCGAGTCACCCGTGTGACAGGCCCTTGTATGTGATCTGCCTAAGGGGTCATTGTGACATCATAACTCTGCACTGGTCACCCAGGTCACAGACCCCTCTCTGTGATCTGCCCAATGGGGCATTGTGACATCATAAGTCTGCACTGTGCCTCCAGGTGACAGGCCTTTGTCTGTGATCTGCCTAAGTGGGAATTGTGACTTCATAACTCTGCACTCGTCACCCAGGTGAGAGACCCTTGTCTGTGATCTGCCTAGCGGGGCATTGTGACATTATAACCCTGCACTGCTCACCCTGGTGACAGACCCTTGCCTGGTATCTGCCTAAAGGGGCATTGTGACATCATAACTCTGCACTGGACACACAGGTGACAGACCCTTGACTGTGATCCTCCTAAGGGGGCATTGTGACATCATAACTCTGCATTGGTCACCAAGTTGACAGACCATTGTCTTTGATCTGCCTAAGGGGGCGTTGTGACATCATAAATCTGCCCTGTTCACCCAGGTGACAAACCCTTGTCTGAGAACTGCCTAAGGGGGCATTGTGACATTATAACACCGCACGGGTCCGCAAAGTGAGAGACCCTTGTCTGTGATCTGCCTAAGGGGGCATTGTGACATCATAACTCTGCATTGGTCACCCAGGTGACAGACCCTTCTCTGTGATCTGCCTAAGGGGGCATTGTGACTTCATAAGTCTGCACTGGGCACCCAGGTGACGGGCCTTTGTCTGTGATCTGCCTAAGGGGGAATTGTGACTTCACAACTCTGCACTCGTCACCCAGGTGAGAGACTCTTGTCTGTGATCTGCCTAGGGGGGATTGGGACATTATAAACCTGCACTGCTCACGCTGGTGACAGTCCCTTGTCTGTTATCTGCCTAAGGAGGCATTGTGACATCATAACCCTGCACTGGTCACCCAGGTGAGAGACCCTTGTCTGTGAACTGCCTAAGGGGTCATTGTGCCATTATAATTCTGCATGGGGCACTCAGGTGACAGGCCCTTGTCTGTTATCTGCCTAAGGGGGCATTGTGACATCATAACCCTGCAAGTTGAACCCAGGTGACAGACCCTTGTCTGTGATCTTCCTAAGGGTTCATTGTGACATCATAACTCTGCACTGGTGACAAAGGTGACAGACCGTTGTCTGTGATCTGCCTAAGGGGGCATTGTGACAGCATAAGTCTGCACTGGACACCCAGTGACAGGCCCCTGTCTGTGATCTGCCTAACGGGGCATTGTGACTTCATAACTCTGCACTGGTCACCCAGGTGAGAGACCCTTCACTGTGATCTGCCTAAGAGGGCATTGTGACATCATAACTGTAAACTGGTAACCCAGGTGACGTACCCTTGTCTGTGATGTGCCTAAGGGGCATTGTGACATCATAACTGAGCACTGGTAACCCCGGTGACGTACCCTTGACTGTGATCTGCCTTAGGTGGCATTGTGACATCACAACTCTGCACTGGTCTCCCAGCTGACAGACCCTTGTCTGTGAACTGCCTAAGGGGGCATTGTGACATCATAATTCTGCACTGTTCACCCAGGTGACAGACCCTTGTCTGTGATCTGCCTAAGGGGGCATTGTGACATCATAACTCTGCACTGGTCACCCAGGTGACAGGCAGTTGTCTATGATCTGCCTAAGGGGGCATTGTGACATCATAACTCTGCACTTGGCACCCAGGTGACAGGCCCTTGTCTGTGATCTGCCTAAGGGGGCATTGTGACATCATAACACTGCACGGGGCACGCAGGTGACTGGCGCTTGTCTGTGATCTGTCTAAGGGGCATTGTGATATCATAACTCTACACGGGTCACACAGGTGACAGGCTCTTGACTGTGATCTGCCTAAGTGGGCATTGTGACATCAAAATTCTGCACGGGTCTCCCAGGTGTCAGGCCCATGTCTGTGATCTCCCTGAGGGGGAATTCTAACATCATAATTCTGCACTGGTCACCCAGGTTACAGCCCCTTGTCTGTGATCTGCTTAGGGGGCATTGAGACATCATAACTCTGCACTGGACACACAGGTGACAGACCCTTGCCTTCGATTTGCCTAAGGGGGCATTGTTGCATCACAACTCTTGGTCTGTCACCGTTGTGACAGACCCTTGTCTGTGTTCTGCCTAAGAGGGCATTGTGACATTGTAACTGTGCACTGGTAACCATGGTGGCGTACCCTTATGTTTGATCCACCTAAGGGGGCATTGGGACATCATAACTCTGCACTGTTCACTCAGGTGAAAGACCCTTGTCTGTGAACTGCCTAAGGGTGCGTTGTGACATCCTACCTCTGCACGGGGCACCCTGGTGACAGACCCTTGTCTTTGATCTTCTTAAGTGGTCATTGTGACATAGTAACTCTGCACTGGTTACCCAGGTGACAGACCCTTGTCTGTGAACCGAGTAAGGGGGCATTGTGACGTCAAATCTCTGCACTGGTCACCGACGTGACAGACCCTTGTCTCTGAACTGCCTAAGGGGGCATTGTGACATCATAACTCTGCACGGGTCACCCTGGAGACAGACCCTTCTCTGTGATCTGCCTAAGGGGCATTGTGACATCATAAGTCTGCACTGGTCACCCTGGTGACAGACCTTTGTCCGCTATCTGCCTAAGGGTGCATTGTGACATCATAACTCTGCACTGGTTACCCAGGTGACAGACCCTTTTCTGTGATCTGCCTAAGGGGGCATTGTGACCTCATAAGTCGCCACTCGTCACCCAGGCGACAGACCATTGTCTGTGATCTGCCTAAGGGGGCATTGTGACATCATAACTCTGCACTGGTCACCCTGGTGACAGACCCATTTCTCTGATCTGCCTAAGAGGGTATGGTTGCATCATAACTCTTCACTAGTCACCGTGGTGACAGGCCCTTGTCGGTGATCTGCCTAAGAGGGCATTGTGACATCATAACTGTGCACTGGTAACCCAGGTGACGTACCCTTCACTGTGATCTGCCTAAGGGGGCATTGTGACATCATAACTCTGCACTGGTCATCCAGGTGACATACCCTTTTCTGTGTTCTGCCTAAGGGGGCATTGTGACATCATAACTCTGCACTGGTCACCCAGGTGACAGACCATTGTCTGTGATCTGCCTAAGTGGGCATTGTGATATCATAACCCTGCAATGGACACCCTGGTGAGAGACCGTTGTCTGTAAACTGCCTAAAGGGGCATTGTGACATCATAACTCTGCACTGGTCACCCGGGTGAAAAACCCTTGTCTGTGGTCTGCCTAAGGGGGCATTGAGACATCATAACTCTGCCGTGGTCACCCAGGTGACAGGCGCTTGTCTGTGATCTGCCTAAGGGGTCATTGTGACATCATAACTCTGCACTGCTCTCCCAGGTGACAGTCCCTTGTCTGTGTTCTGCCTAAGGGGGCATTCTGACACAATAACCCTGCACTGGTCACTGTGGTTACAGACCCTTATCTCTGATCTGCCTAAGGGGGCATTGTGAGATTATAACTCTGCACTGGTCACACAGGTGACAGACCCTGATCTGTGATCTGCCTAACGGCGCATTGTGACATCATAAATATACAATGGGCAGCCAGGTGACAGGCCCTTGTCTGTGATCTCCCTAAGGGGGCATTGTGACATCATAACACTGCACTAATCACCCAGGTGACAGGCCCTTGTCTGTGATCTGCCTAGGGGGGCATTGTGACATCATTACACTGCACGGGTCACCCAGGTGACAGGCCCTTGTCTGTGATCTGCCTAAGGGGCTATTGTGACATCATAATTCTGCACTGGTCACCCAGGTGACAGACCCTTCTCTTAGATCTGTCTTAGTGGGCATTGTGACCTGATAACCCAGCAGTGGTCACCCAGGTGTCAGAACCTTGTCTGTGATCTGCCTAAGGGGGCATTGTGGCATCATACTTCTACACTGGTCACCCAGGTGACAGACCCTTGTCTGTGATCTGCCTAAGGGGGCATCGTGACGTCATTATTCTACGCGGGTCACACAGGTGACAGTCCCTTGTCTGTGATATGCCTAAGGGTGCATTGTGACATCATAATTCTGCATGGGTCACCGTGCTGACAGACCCCTGTGTTTGATCTGCTTAAGTGGGCATTGTGACATCATAACTCTGCACTGGTTCTCCAGGTGACATACCCTTGTCTGTGGTCTGCCTAAGGGGGCATTGTGACATCATAAGTCTGCACTGGTCACCCAGGTGTCAGACCCTTGTCTGTGATCTGCCGAAGGGGGAATTGTGACACCATAACTCTACACTGGTCACTGTGATGAAAGACCCTTGTCTGTGATCTGCCTAAGGAGGCATTGTGACATCATAAACTTGCACTGGTCACCCACGTGACGGATCCTTTTCTGTCATCTGCCTAAGGGGGCATTGTGACATAATAATTCTGCACTCGTCACCCAGGTGAAAGACCTTTGTCTGTGATCTGCGAAAGGGGGAATTGTGACATCATAACTCTGCACGGGTCACAAAGGTGACAGTCCCTTGTCTGTGATCTGCCTAAGGGGGCATTGTGACATCATAAATCTGCACTGGTCACCCAGGTGTCAGACACTTGTCTGTGATCTGCCTAAAGGGGCATTGTGACATCATATGTCTGCACTGGGTACCCAGGTGACAGGTCCTTGTCTTTGATCGGCCTAAGTGGGCATTGTGACGTCATAAGTCTGCACTCGTCACCCAGGTGACAGACCCCTGTCTTTGACCTGCCTAATGGGGCATTGTGACATCATACCTCTGCACGGGTCACCCAGGTGACAGACCCTTGTCTTTGACGTACCTAAGGGGGCATTGTGACATCAAAACTCTGCATGAGGCACCCAGGTGACTGATCCTTGTCTCTGATCTGCCTAAGGCGGCATTGTGACATCATAAATGTGCTCGGGTCACCAATGTGAGAGGCCCT
The DNA here is from genome assembly GCF_029281585.2 of Gorilla gorilla gorilla. NCBI lineage: Eukaryota > Metazoa > Chordata > Mammalia > Primates > Hominidae > Gorilla > Gorilla gorilla. The sequence continues at coordinate 31,462,679 of NC_073241.2, read as the reverse complement.
TGAATGTTATCTGCCTGACGGGTCATTGTGACTTCATAACTCTCCACTGGTCACCCAGGAGACAAACACTTGTCTGTGATCTGCCTAACAGGGCATTGTGACATCATAACTCTGCACTGGTCACCCAGGTGACAGACCCTTGTCTGTGATCTCCTAAGGGGGCATTGTGACATCATAACTCTCCACTGGTCACCCAGGTGACATATCCTTGTCTGTGATCTGCTTAAGGGGTGATTGTGACATCTAAACTCTGCACTGGTCACCCAGGTGACAGACCCTTGTCTGTGATCTGCCTATGGGGGCGCTGTTGCAGCTTAACTCTGCACTGGACGCCGTGGAGACAGCCCCTTGTCTGTGATCTGCCTAAGGGGGCATTGTGACATCAGAACAGTGCACTGGTAACCCAGGTGAAGGACCCTTGTCCGTGACCTGCCTAAGGGGGCATTGTGACATCATAACCCTGCACTGATCACCCAGGTGACAGACTCTTGTATGTGGTCTGCCTAAGGGGGCATTGTGACATCATAGCACTGCACGGGTCACCCAGGTGACAGACCCTTGCCTGTGATCTGCCTAAGGGGCATTGTGACATCATTATTCTGCACGGGTCACCCAGGTGACAGTCCCTTGTCTGTGATCTGCCTAAAGGTGCATTGTGACATCATAGCTCTACATAGGTCACCCACGTGACAGACCCTTGTCTTTGATCTGCCTAAGGGGGCATTGTGACATCATAGCTCTGCACTGGTCATCCAGGTGAGAGACCCTTGTCTTTGATCTGCCTTAGTGGGCATTGTGACATCATATCTCTGCACTGGTCACCCAGGTGACAGCCCTTGGTCTGTAATATGCCTAAGGGGTCATTGTGACATCATAGCTCTGCACTGGTCACCCACTTGACAGACTCTTGTCTGTGATCTGCTTAAGGGGGCAATGTGACATCATAAATCTACACTGGGCTCGGTGGTGACTGACCCCTGTCTGTGATCTACCTAAGGGGGCATTGCGACATATTAACTCTGCACTGGTCACCCAGGTGACAGACCCTTTTCTATGATATCCCTAATGGGGCATTGAGACATTATAACTCGGCACTGGTCACCCAGGTGACAGACTCTTGTATGTGATCTGCCTAAGGGGGCATTGTGACATCATAGCACTGCACGGGTCACCCAGGTGACAGACCCTTGTCTGTGATCTCCCTAAGGGGGCATTGTGACATCATTATTCCGCACGGGTCACCCAGGTGACAGTCCCTTTTCTGTGATCTGCCTAAAGGTGCCTTGTGACATCATAACTCTGCATGGCCACCATGCTGACAGACCCTTGTGTTTGATCTGTTTAAGTGGCTATTGTGACATCATAACTCTGCACTGGTCATCCAGGTGAGAGACCCTTGTCTTTGATCTGCCTAAGTGGGCATTGTGACATCATATCTCTGCACTGGTCACCCAGGTGACAGCCCCTGGTCTGTAATATGCCTAAGGGTTCATTGTGACATCATAGCTCTCCACTGGTCACCCTGGTGACAGACCCATTTCCGTTATCTGCCTACGGGGGCATTGTGACATCATAATTCTGCATGGGCCACCCAGGTGACAGACCCCTATCTATGATCTGCCTAAGGGGGCATTGTGACATCATAACTCTGCACTTGTCCCCCAGGTGAAATACCGTTGTCTGTGATCTGCTTAAGGGGGCATTGTGACATCATAAGTCAGCACTGGTCACCCAAGTGACAGACCCCTGTCTGTGATCTGCCTAAGGGGGCATTGTGACATCATAAACTTGCACTGGTCACCCAGGTGACAGATCCTTGTCTGTGATCTGCCTAAGGGGGCATTGTGACATCATAACCCTGCACTGGTCACCCAGGTCAAAGACCTTTGTCCGTGATCTGCCTAAGGGGGCATTGTGACATCATAAACTTGCACTGGTAACCCAGGTGACGGATGCTTGTCTGTGATCTGCCTAAGTGGGCAATGTGACATCATAACTCTGCACTGGGTACCCAGGTTACAGGCCCTAGTCTGTGATGTGCATAAGGGAGCATTTTGACATTATAACACGGCACTGGGCACACAGGTGACATTCCCTTGTCTGTGATCTGCCTAAGTGGGCATTGTGACATCATTCCTCTCCACTGGTCACCCAGGTGACAGACCCTTGTCTGTGATCTGCCTAAGGGGGCATTGTGACATCATAACACTGCACTGGTCACCCCGGTGACAGACCCTTCTCTGTGAACTGCCTAAGGGGGCATTGTGACTTCATAACTCTGTACTTGACCCCCATGTGACTGACCCTTCCCTGTGATCTGCCTAAGGGGGCATTGTGACATCATAACTCTGCACGGGTCACCCAGGTGACACACATAAGTCTGTGATCTGCCTTAGGGGGCATTGTAACATCATAACTCTGTACGCATCACCCAGGTGACAGACCCTTGACTGTGATCTGCGTAAGGGGGCATACTTACATCATAACACTGCACCGGTCATACAGGTGGCAGTCCCTTGTCTGTGATCTGCCTAAGGGGCATTGTGACATCATAAGTCTGCACTGCTCACCCAGGTGACAATCCTCTGTATTTGTTCTGCCTGAGGGGGCATTGTGACATCATAACTCTGCACTGGTCACCGAGGTGACAGACCCTTGTGTGTGATCTGCCTAAGGGGGCATTGTGACATCACAACTCTGCACTGGTCACCCAGGTGTCAGGCTCTTGCCTGTGATCCACCTAAGTGAGCATTGTGACATCAAAACTCTGCACTGGTCACCCAGGTGACAGGCCCTTGTCTGTGATCTGACCAAGGGGGCATTGTGACATCAAAACTCTGCACTGGTCACCCAGGTGACAGGCCCTTGTCTGTGATCTGACCAAGGGGGAATTTTGACATCATAAATCTCCACTGGTCACCCAGGTGACAGGCCATTTTCTGTGATCTACCTTAGGGCGAATTGTGACATTATAACTCTGCACTGGTCACCCAGGTAACAGGCCTTTGTCTGTGATATGCCTAACGTGGCATTGTGACATCATAACTCTGCACTGGTCACCGAGGTGACAGACCGTTGTATGTTATCTGCCTAGGGTGGCATTGTGACATCATAACTCTGCACTGGTCAACCAGATGACAGACCCTTGTCTGTGATCTGCCTAAGGGGGCATGTGACATCATAGCTCTGCTGTGGTCACCCAGGTGACACACCCTTGTCTTTGATCTGGCCCAGGGGAATTGTGACATCATAACTCTGCACGAGGCACCCAGGTGTCAGACCCTTCTCTGTGAACTGCCTAAGGGGGCATTGTGACATCAAAACTCTGCATGGGTCACCCAAGTGACAAGACCTTGAATGTGGTCTGCCTAAAGGGGCATTGAGACATCATAACTGTGCACTGGTCACCCAGGTGACAGACCCTTGGCTTTGATCTGCCTAAGGGGGCATAGTTGCATCATAACTCTTCACTAGTCACCGTGGTGACCGACCGTTGTCTGTGATCTGCCTAAGAGGGCATGGTGACATCGCAACTGTGCACCGGTAACGCAGGGGACGTACCCTTGTCTTTGATCTGCCTAAGGGGCCATTGTGACATCATAACTCGGCCCTGGCAACCCAGGTGAAAGACCCTTGTCTGTGATCGGCCTAAGGGTGCATTGTGACATCATAACTCTGCACTGGTCACACAGGTGACAGACTCTTGTCTGTGATCTGTATATGGGGGTGTTGTGACATCATAACTATGCACGGGTCACCCAGGTGACAGACCCTTGTCTGTGATCTGCCTAAGGGTGCATTGTGACATCCTAACTCTGCACGGGTCACCCTGATGACAAACCCTTGTCTTTGAAGTTCTTAAGTGGTCATTGTGACATCATAACTCTGCACTGGTCACCCAGGTAACAGACCCTTGTCTGTGAACTGCCTAATGGGGCATTGTGACTTCTTATCACTGCACTTGTCACCGAGGTGACATACCCTTGTCTCTGAATTGTCTAAGGGGGCATGGTGGCATCATAACTCTGCACTGGTCACCCAGGTGACAGACCCTTGTCTTTGATCTACCTAAGGGGGCATTGTGACATCATAACTCTGCACGAGGCACAAAGGTGGCAGACCCTTGTCTGTGATCTGCCTAAGGGGGCATTGTGACATCATAACTCTGCACTGGTCACCCAGGTGACAGGCAGTTGTCTGCGATCTGCCTAAGGGGGCATTGTGACATCATAACTCTGCACTTGGCACCCAGGTGACAGGCCCTTGTCTGTGATCTGCCTAAGGGGGCATTGTGACATCATAACACTGCACGGGGCACGCAGGTGACTGGCGCTTGTCTGTGATCTGTCTAAGGGGCATTGTGAAATCATAACTCTACACGGGTCACACAGGTGACAGGCTCTTGACTGTGATCTGCCTAAGTGGGCATTGTGACATCAAAATTCTGCACGGGCCTCCCAGGTGTCAGGCCCATGTCTGTGATCTCCCTGAGGGGGAATTCTAACATCATAATTCTGCACTGGTCACCCAGGTTACAGCCCCTTGTCTGTGATCTGCTTAGGGGGCATTGAGACATCATAACTCTGCACTGGTCACCCAGGTGACAGACCCTTGCCTTCGATTTGCCTAAGGGGGCATTGTTGCATCACAACTCTTCGCTAGTCACCGTTGTGACAGACCCTTGTCTGTGTTCTGCCTAAGAGGGCATTGTGACATTGTAACTGTGCAATGGTAACCATGGTGACGTACCCTTATGTTTGATCCACCTAAGGGGGCATTGGGACATCATAACTCTGCACTGTTCACTCAGGTGAAAGACCCTTGTGTGTGAACTGCCTAAGGGTGCGTTGTGACATCCTACCTCTGCACGGGGCACCCTGGTGACAGACCCTTGTCTTTGATCTTCTTAAGTGGTCATTGTGACATCGTAACTCTGCACTGGTCACCCAGGTGACAGACCCTTGTCTCTGAACTGCCTAAGGGGGCATTGTGACATCATAACTCTGCACTGGTCACCGACGTGACAGACCCTTGTCTCTGAACTGCCTAAGGGGGCATTGTGACATCATAACTCTGCACGGGTCACCCTGGAGACAGACCCTTCTCTGTGATCTGCCTAAGGGGCATTGTGACATCATAAGTCTGCACTGGTCACCCTGGTGACAGACCTTTGTCCGCTATCTGCCTAAGGGTGCATTGTGACATCATAACCCTTCACTGGTCACCCACGTGACAGACCCCTGTCTGTGATCTGCCTAAGGGGCATTCTGACATCATAACACTGCACTGGTCACCCAGGTGACAGATCCTTGTCTGTGATCTGTCTAAGGGTGAATTGTGACATCATAACCCTGCACTGGTCACCCAGGTGAGAGACCCTTGTCTGTGATCTGCCTAAGAGTTCATTGTGACATCATAACTCTGCACTGTTCTCCCAGGTGACAGGCCATTGTCTGTGATATCCCCAAGGGGGCATTGTGACATCATAACACTGCAATGGTCACCCAGTTGACAGGCGCTTGTCTGTGATCTGCCTAAGGGGACATTGCGACATCATAACTCTGCACTGGTTACCGTAGTGACAGACCCTTGTCTGTGATCTGCCTAAGGGGACATTGTGACATCATAACCCTGCACTGCTCACCCAGGTGACAGACCCATTTCTGTGATCTGCCTAATGGGTATTGCGACATCATAACTCTGCACCGGTCACCCTGGTGTCAGATCCTTCTTCCTTATCTGCCTAAGGGTTCATTGTGACATCATAACTCTACACTGGTTAACCAGGTGACAGACCCTTGTCTTTGATCTGCCTAAGGGGGCATTGTGACATCATATCTCGGCACTCGTCACCCAGGAGGCAGACCCTTGTCTGTGATCTGCCTAAGGGGGCATTGTGATACCATAAATCTGCACTGGTCACCCAGGTGAGAAACCCTTGTCTGTAAACTGTCTAAGGGGTCATTGTGACATCATAACTCTGCTCTAGTCACGCAGGTGACCGACACTTGTCTGTGATCTGCCTAAGGGGGCACTGTGACATCATAACTCTGCACTGGTCACCCAGGTGACAGACCCTTATCTGTGAACTGCCTAAGCGGGCATAGTGACATCATAATTCTGCACTGGTAACCCAGGTGACGCACAATTGTCTTTGTTCTGCCTAAGGGGGCATTGTGACATCATAACTCTGCACGAGGCACCCAGGTGGCAGACCCTTATCTCTGATCTGCCTAAGGGGGAATTGTGACATCATAACTCGCCACTCGTCACCCAGGCGGCAGACCCTTGTCTGTGATCTGCCTAAGGGGGCGTTGTGACATCATAACTCTGCACTGGTCACCGAGGTGACAGAACCTTGTCTCTGATCTATATAAGAAGACATTGTGACATCATAATTCTGCACTGGTTACCATGTTGACAGACCCTTGTCTGTGATCTGCCTAAGGGGGCATGTGACATCATAGCTCTGCTGTGGTCACCCAGGTGACACACCCTTGTCTTTGATCTGCCCCAGGGGCATTGTGACATCATAACTCTGCACGAGGCACCCAGGTGTCAGACCCTTCTCTGTGAACTGCCTAAGGGGGCATTGTGACATCAAAACTCTGCATGGGTCACCCAAGTGACAAGACCTTGAATGTGGTCTGCCTAAAGGGGCATTGAGACATCATAACTGTGCACTGGTCACCCAGGTGACAGACCCTTGGCTTTGATCTGCCTAAGGGGGCATAGTTGCATCATAACTCTTCACTAGTCACCGTGGTGACCGACCGTTGTCTGTGATCTGCCTAAGAGGGCATGGTGACATCGCAACTGTGCACCGGTAACGCAGGTGACGTACCCTTGTCTTTGATCTGCCTAAGGGGCCATTGTGACATCATAACTCGGCCCTGGCAACCCAGTTGAAAGACCCTTGTCTGTGATCTGCCTAAGGGGGCATTGTGATATCATAACTCTGCACTGGTCACACAGGTGACAGACCCTTGTCTGTGATCTGCATATGGGGGTATTGTGACATCATAACTATGCACGGGTCACCCAGGTGACAGACCCTTGTCTGTGATCTGCCTAAGGGTACATTGTGACATCCTAACTCTGCACGGGTCACCCAGGTAACAGGCCCTTGTCTGTGATATGCCTAACGGGGCACTGTGACTTCATAACTCTGCACTGGTCACCCTGGTGACAGACCGTTGTATATTATCTGCCTAGGGTGGCATTGTGGCATCATAACTCTGCACTGGTCAACCAGGTGACAGACCCTTGTCTGTGATCTGCCTAAGGGGGCATTGTGACATCATAACACTTCACTGGTCACCCAGGTGACAGACCCCTGTCTGTGATCTGCCTAAGGGGCATTCTGACATCATAACACTGCACTGGTCACCCAGGTGACAGATCCTTGTCTGTGATATGTCTAAGGGTGAATTGTGACATCATAACCCTGCACTGGTCACCCAGGTGAGAGACCCTTGTCTGTGATCTGCCTAAGCGTTCATTGTGACATCATAACTCTGCTCTGGTCACCGTGGTGACAGACCATTGTCTGTGATATCCCCAAGGGGGCATTGTGACATCATAAAACTGCAATGGTCACCCAGTTGACAGGCCCTTGTCTGTGATCTGCCTGAGGGGGCATTGTGACATCATAAACCTGCACTGGCCACCCAGGTGACAGGCGCTTGTCTGTGATCTGCCTAAGGGGCAATGTGACATCATAATTCTGCACTTGTCACCCAGATGACAGACCCTTGTCTTTGATCTGCCTAAGGAGATATTGTGACATCATAACTCTGCACTGTTTACCGTGGTGACAGACCCTTGTCTGTGATCTGCCTAAGGGGACATTGCGACATCATAACTCTGCACTGGTTACCATAGTGACAGACCCTTGTCTGTGATCTGCCTAAGGGGACATTGTGACATCATAACCCTGCACTACTCACCCAGGTGACAGACCCATTTCTGTGATCTGCCTAATGGGGTATTGCGACATCATAACTCTGCACCGGTCACCCTGGTGTCAGATCCTTCTTCGTTATCTGCCTAAGGGTTCATTGTGACATCATAAATCTGCACTGGTTACCCAGGTGACAGACCCTTGTCTTTGATCTGCCTAAGGGGGCATTGTGACCTCATATCTCGGCACTCGTCACCCAGGAGGCAGACCCTTGTCTGTGATCTGCCTAAGGGGTCATTGTGATACCATAAATCTGCACTGGTCACCCAGGTGAGAAACGCTTGTCTGTAAACTGTCTAAGGGGTCATTGTGACATCATAACTCTGCTCTAGTCACGCAGGTGACCGACCCTTGTCTGTGATCTGCCTAAGGGGGCACTGTGACATCATAACTCTGCACTGGTCACCCAGGTGACAGACCCTTATCTGTGAACTGCCTAAGCGGGCATAGTGACATCATAACTCTACACTGGTAACCCAGGTGACACACAATTGTCTTTGTTCTGCCTAAGGGGGCGTTGTGACATCATAACTCTGCACGAGGCACCCAGGTGGCAGACCCTTGTCTGTGATCTGCCTAAGGGGGCGTTGTGACATCATAACTCTGCACTGGTCACCGAGGTGACAGAACCTTGTCTCTGATCTATATAAGAAGACATTGTGACATCATAACTCTGCACTGGTTACCATGTTGACAGACCCTTGTCTGTGATCTGCCTAAGGGGGCATGTGACATCATAGCTCTGCTGTGGTCACCCAGGTGACACACCCTTGTCTTTGATCTGCCCCAGGGGCATTGTGACATCATAACTCTGCACGAGGCACCCAGGTGTCAGACCCTTCTCTGTGAACTGCCTTAGGGGGCATTGTGACATCAAAACTCTGCATGGGTCACCAATGTGACAAGACCTTGAATGTGGTCTGCCTAAAGGGGCATTGAGACATCATAACTGTGCACTGGTCACCCAGGTGACAGACCCTTGGCTTTGATCTGCCTAAGGGGGCATAGTTGCATCATAACTCTTCACTAGTCACCGTGGTGACAGACCCTTGTCTGTGATCTGCCTAAGAGGGCATGGTGACATCGCAACTGTGCACCGGTAATGCAGGTGACGTACCCTTGTCTTTGATCTGCCTAAGGGGCCATTGTGACATCATAACTAGGCCCTGGCAACCCAGGTGAAAGACCCTTGTCTGTGATCTGCCTAAGGGTGCATTGTGACATCATAACTCTGCACTGGTCACACAGGTGACAGACCCTTGTCTGTGATCTGCATATGGGGGTATTGTGACATCATAACTATACACGGGTCACCCAGTTGACAGACCCTTGTCTGTGATCTGCCTAAGGGTGCATTGTGACATCCTAACTCTGCACGGGTCACCCTGGTGACAGACCCTTGTCTTTGAAGTTCTTAAGTGGTCATAGTGACATCATAACTCCGCACTGGTCACCCAGGTAACAGACCCTTGTCTGAGAACTGCCTAATGGGGCATTGTGACTTCATATCACTGCACTTGTCACCGAGGTGACATACCCTTGTCTCTGAATTGTCTAAGGGGGCATGGTGGCATCTTAACTCTACACTGGTCACCCAGGTGACAGACCCTTGTCTTTGATCTACCTAAGGGGGCATTGTGACATCATAACTCTACACGAGGCACCCAGGTGGCAGACCCTTGTCTGTGATCTGCCTAAGGGGGCATTGTGACATCATAACTCTGCACTGGTCACCCAGGTGACAGGCAGTTGTCTGTGATCTGCCTAAGGGGGCATTGTGACATCATAACTCTGCACTTGGCACCCAGGTGACTGGCGCTTGTCTGTGATCTGTCTAAGGGGCATTGTGAAATCATAACTCTACACGGGTCACACAGGTGACAGGCTCTTGACTGTGATCTGCCTAAGTGGGCATTGTGACATCAAAATTCTGCACGCGTCTCCCAGGTGTCAGGCCCATGTCTGTGATCTCCCTGAGGGGGAATTCTGACATCATAATTCTGCACTGGTCACCCAGGTTACAGCCCCTTGTCTGTGATCTGCTTAGGGGGCATTGAGACATCATAACTCTGCACTGGTCATCCAGGTGACAGACCCTTGCCTTCGATTTGCCTAAGGAGGCATTGTTGCATCACAACTCTTCGCTAGTCACCGTTGTGACAGACCCTTGTCTGTGTTCTGCCTAAGAGGGCATTGTGACATTGTAACTGTGCACTGGTAACCATGGTGACGTACCCTTGTGTTTGATCCACCTAAGGGGGCATTGGGACATCATAACTCTGCACTGTTCACTCAGGTGAAAGACCCTTGTCTGTGAACTGCCTAAGGGTGCGTTGTGACATCCTAACTCTGCACGGGGCACCCTGGTGACAGACCCTTGTCTTTGATCTTCTTAAGTGGTCATTGTGACTTCGTAACTCTGCACTGGTCACCCAGGTGACAGACCCTTGTCTGGGAACCGAGTAAGGGGGCATTGTGACATGATATCTCTGCACTGGTCACCGACGTGACAGACCCTTGTCTCTGAACTGCCTAAGGGGGCATTGTGACATCATAACTCTGCACGGGTCACCCTGGAGACAGACCCTTCTCTGTGATCTGCCTAAGGGGTATTGTGACATCATAAGTCTGCACTGGTCACCCTGGTGACAGACCTTTGTCCGCTATCTGCCTAAGGGTGCATTGTGACATCATAACTCTGCAGTGGTTACCCAGGTGACAGACCCTTCTCTGTGATCTGCCTAAGGGGGCATTGTGACCTCATAAGTCGCCACTCGTCACCCAGGCGACAGACCATTGTCTGTGATCTGCCTAAGGGGGCATTGTGACATCATAACTCTGCACTGGTCACCCAGGTGACAGACCCATTTCTGTGATCTGCCTAAGAGGGCATGGTTGCATCATAACACTTCACTAGTCACCGTGGTGACAGGCCCTTGTCTGTGATCTGCCTAAGAGGGCATTGTGACATCATAACTGTGCACTGGTAACCCAGGTGACGTACCCTTCACTTTGATCTCCCTAAGGGGGCATTGTGACATCATAACTCTGCACTGGTCATCCAGGTGACATACCCTTTTCTGTGTTCTGCCTAAGGGGGCATTGTGACATCATAACTCTGCACTGGTCACCCAGGTGACAGACCATTGTCTGCGATCTGCCTAAGTGGGCATTGTGATATCATAACCCTGCAATGGACACCCAGGTGAGAGACTGTTGTCTGTAAACTGCCTAAAGGGGCATTGTGACATCATAACTCTGCACTTGGCACCCAGGTGACAGGCCCTTGTCTGTGATCTGCCTAAGGGGGCATTGTGACATCATAACACTGCACGGGGCACGCAGGTGACTGGCGCTTGTCTGTGATCTGTCTAAGGGGCATTGTGAAATCATAACTCTACACGGGTCACACAGATGACAGGCTCTTGACTGTGATCTGCCTAAGTGGGCATTGTGACATCAAAATTCTGCACGGGTCTCCCAGGTGTCAGGCCCATGTCTGTGATCTCCCTGAGGGGGAATTCTGACATCATAATTCTGCACTGGTCACCCAGGTTACAGCCCCTTGTCTGTGATCTGCTTAGGGGGCATTGAGACATCATAACTCTGCACTGGTCATCCAGGTGACAGACCCTTGCCTTCGATTTGCCTAAGGAGGCATTGTTGCATCACAACTCTTCGCTAGTCACCGTTGTGACAGACCCTTGTCTGTGTTCTGCCTAAGAGGGCATTGTGACATTGTAACTGTGCACTGGTAACCATGGTGACGTACCCTTGTGTTTGATCCACCTAAGGGGGCATTGGGACATCATAACTCTGCACTGTTCACTCAGGTGAAAGACCCTTGTCTGTGAACTGCCTAAGGGTGCGTTGTGACATCCTAACTCTGCACGGGGCACCCTGGTGACAGACCCTTGTCTTTAATCTTCTTAAGTGGTCATTGTGACATCGTAACTCTGCACTGGTCACCCAGGTGACAGACCCTTGTCTGTGAACCGAGTAAGGGGGCATTGTGACATCACATCTCTGCACTGGTCACCGACGTGACAGACCCTTGTCTCTGAACTGCCTAGGGGGCATTGTGACATCATAACTCTGCACGGGTCACCCTGGAGACAGACCCTTCTCTGTGATCTGCCTAAGGGGCATTGTGACATCATAAGTCTGCACTGGTCACCCTGGTGACAGACCTTTGTCCGCTATCTGCCTAAGGGTGCATTGTGACATCATAACTCTGCAGTGGTTACCCAGGTTACAGGCCCTTGTCTGTGATCTGCCTAAGGGGGCATTGTGACCTCATAAGTCGCCACTCGTCACCCAGGCGACAGACCATTGTCTGTGATCTGCCTAAGGGGGCATTGTGACATCATAACTCTGCACTGGTCACCCAGGTGACAGACCCATTTCTGTGATCTGCCTAAGAGGGCATGGTTGCATCATGACACTTCACTAGTCACCGTGGTGACAGGCCCTTGTCTGTTATCTGCCTAAGAGGGCATTGTGACATCATAACTGTGCACTGGTAACCCAGGTGAAGTACCCTTCACTTTGATCTCCCTAAGGGGGCATTGTGACATCATAACTCTGCACTGGTCACCCAGGTGACAGACCATTGTCTGTGATCTGCCTGAGTGGGCATTGTGATATCATAACCCTGCAGTGGACACCCAGGTGAGAGACTGTTGTCTGTAAACTGCCTAAAGGGGCATTGTGACATCATAACTCTGCACTGGTCACCCTGGTAAAAGACCCTTGTCTGTGGTCTGCCTAAGGGGGCATTGAGACATCATAACTCTGCCGTGCTCACCCAGGTGACAGGCGCTTATCTGTTATCTGCCTAAGAGTTCATTGTGACATCATAAATCTGCACTGCTCTCCCAGGTGACAGTCCCTTGTCTTTGTTCTGCCTAAGGGGGCATTCTGACACAATAACCCTGCACTGGTCACTGTGGTTGCAGACCCTTATCTCTGATCTGCCTAAGGGGGCATTGTGAGATTATAACTTTGCACTGGTCACACAGGTGACAGACCCTGATCTGTGATCTGCCTAACCGGGCATTGAGACATCATAAATCTACAATGGGCAGCCAGGTGACAGGCCCTTGTCTGTGATCTCCCTAAGGGGGCATTGTGACATCATAACACTGCACTAATCACCCAGGTGACAGGCCCTTGTCTGTGATCTGCTTAGGGGGCATTGTGACATCATAACTCTCCACTGGACTCCAAGGTGACAGGCCCTTTTCTGTGATCTGCCTAAGGGGGCATTGCGACATCTTTACACTGCACGGGTCACCCAGGTGACAGGCCCTTGTCTGTGATCTGCCTAAGGGGCTATTGTGACATCATAATTCTGCACTGGTCACCCAGGTGACAGACCCTTCTCTTAGATCTGCCTTAGTGGGCATTTTGACCTGATAACCCAGCAGTGGTCACCCAGGTGTCAGAACCTTGTCTGTGATCTGCCTAAGGGGGTTTTGTGACATCATACTTCTACACTGATCACCCAGGTGACAGACCTTTGTCTGTGATCTGCCTAAGGGGGCATTGTGGCATCATACTTCTACACTGGTCACCCAGGTGACAGACCCTTGTCTGTGATCTGCCTAAGGGGGCATCGTGACGTCATTATTCTACAGGGGTCACACAGGTGACAGTCCCTTTTCTGTGATATGCCTAAGGGTGCATTGTGACATCATAATTCTGCATGGGTCACCGTGCTGACAGACCCCTGTGTTTGATCTGCTTAAGTGGGCATTGTGACATCATAACTCTGCACTGGTTCCCCAGGCGACATACCCTTGTCTGTGGTCTGCCTAAGGGGGCATTGTGACATCATAAGTCTGCACTGGTCACCCAGGTGTCAGACCCTTGTCTGTGATCTGCCGAAGGGGGCATTGTGACACCATAACTCTACACTGGTCACTGTGGTGAAAGACCCTTGTCTGTGATCTGCCTAAGGGGGCATTGTGACATCATAAACTTGCACTGGTCACCCAGGTGACGGATCCTTTTCTCTGATCTGCCTAAGGGGGCATTGTGACATCATAATTCTGCACTGGTCACCCAGGTGAAAGACCTTTGTCTGTGATCTGCGAAAGGGGGAATTGTGACATCATAACCCTGCACGGGTCACCCTGTTGACAGACCCTTGTCTTTGATCTGCTTAAGTGGACATTGTGACTTCAAAACTCTGCACTGGTCACCCAGGTGACAGACCCTTGTCTGTGATCGGCCTAAGGGGGCATTGTGACATCACAACTATCGATTGGTCACCCAGGGTAAAGACCCTTCTCTGTGATCTGCCTAAGGGGGCATTGTGACATCATAACTCTGCACGGGTCACAAAGGTGACAGTCCCTTGTCTGTGATCTGCCTAAGGGGGCATTGTAACATCATAACACTGCACGGGTCACACAGGTGACAGGCCCCTGTCTGTGATCTGCATAAGGGGGCATTTTGACAACATAACACTGCACGGGTCAACCAGGTGACAGATCCTTTTCTGTGATCTGCCTAAGGGGGCATTGTGACATCATAACACTGCACGGGTCACGCAGGTGACAGGCCCTTGTCTGTGATCTGCCTAAGGGGGTATTGTGATATCATAATTCTGCACTGGTCACCCAGGTGTCAGACCCTTGTCTGTGATCTGCCGAAGGGGGCATTGTGACACCATAACTCTACACTGGTCACTGTGGTGAAAACCCTTGTCTGTGATCTGCCTAAGGGGGCATTGTGACATCATAAACTTGCACTGGTCACCCAGGTGACGGATCCTTTTCTCTGATCTGCCTAAGGGGGCATTGTGACATCATAATTCTGCACTGGTCACCCAGGTGAAAGACCTTTGTCTGTGATCTGCGTAAGGGGGAATTGTGACATCATAACCCTGCACGGGTCACCCTGTTGACAGACCCTTGTCTTTGATCTGCTTAAGTGGACATTGTGACTTCAAAACTCTGCACTGGTCACCCAGGTGACAGACCCTTGTCTGTGATCGGCCTAAGGGGGCATTGTGACATCGTAACTATCGACTGGTCACCCAGGGGAATGACCCTTCTCTGTGATCTGCCTAAGGGGGCATTGTGACACCATAACTCCGCACGGGTCACAAAGGTGACAGTCCCTTGTCTGTGATCTGCCTAAGGGGGCATTGTGACATCATAAATCTGCACTGGTCACCCAGGTGTCAGACACTTGTCTGTGATCTGCCTAAAGGGGCATTGTGACATCATATGTCTGCACTGGGTACCCAGGTGACAGGTCCTTGTCTTTGATCGGCCTAAGTGGGCATTGTGACGTCATAAGTCTGCACTATTCACCCAGGTGACAGACACTTGTCTGTGACCTGCCTAATGGGGCATTGTGACATCATAACTCTGCACGGGTCACCCAGGTGACAGACCCTTGTCTGTGATCTGCCTAAGGGGTCACTGTGACATCATAACTCTGCACGGGTAACCCAAGTGACAGACACTTGTCTGTGATCTGCCTAAGGGGTCATTGTGGCATCATAACTCTGCACTGGTCACCCACGTGACAGACCCTTGTCTTTGACGTACCTAAGGGGGCATTGTGACAGCAAAACTCTGCATGGGGCACCCAGGTGACTGATCCTTGTCTCTGATCTGCCTAAGGGGGCATTGTGACATCATAAATGTGCTCGGGTCACCCATGTGAGAGGCCCTTGAATGTTATCTGCCTAACGGGTCATTGTGACTTCATAATTCCCCACTGGTCACTCAGGAGACAAACACTTGTCTGTGATCTGCCTAACCGGGCATTGTGACATCATAAGTGTGCACTAGGCACCCAGGTGACAGGCCCTTGTCTGTGATCTGCCTTAGGGGGCATTGTGACATCATAACTCTGCACTGGGCACCCAGGTGACAGACCCTTGTCTGTGATCTGCCTAAGGAGGAATTGTGACATCATAACTCTCCACTGGTCACCCAGGTGACAGACCCTTGTCTGTGATCTGCTTAAGGGGTGATTGTGACATCTAAAATCTGCACTGGTCACCCAGGTGGCAGACCCTTGTCTGTGATTTGCCTATGGTGGCGTTGTTGCAGCTTAACTCTGCACTGGACACCGTGGAGACAGCCCCTTGTCTGTGATCTGCCTAAGGGGGCATTGTGACATCATAACTCTGCACTGGTCACCCAGGTGACAGGCAGTTGTCTGTGATCTGCCTAAGGGGGCATTGTGACATCATAACTCTGCACTTGGCACCCAGGTGACTGGCCCTTGTCTGTGATCTGCCTAAGGGGGCATTGTGACATCATAACACTGCACGGGGCATGCAGGTGACTGGCGCTTGTCTGTGATCTGTCTAAGGGGCATTGTGAAATCATAACTCTATACGGGTCACACAGGTGACAGGCTCTTGACTGTGATCTGCCTAAGTGGGCATTGTGACATCAAAATTCTGCACGGGTCTCCCAGGTGTCAGGCCCATGTCTGTGATCTCCCTGAGGGGGAATTCTGACATCATAATTCTGCAATGGTCACCCAGGTTACAGCCCCTTGTCTGTGATCTGCCTAGGGAGCATTGGGACATCATAACTCTGCACTGGTCATCCAGGTGACAGACCCTTGCCTTCGATTTGCCTAAGGAGGCATTGTTGCATCACAACTCTTCGCTAGTCACCGTTGTGACAGACCCTTGTCTGTGTTCTGCCTAAGAGGGCATTGTGACATTGTAACTGTGCACTGGTAACCTTGGTGACGTACCCTTGTGTTTGATCCACCTAAGGGGGCATTGGGACATCATAACTCTGCACTGTTCACTCAGGTGAAAGACCCTTGTCTGTGAACTGCCTAAGGGTGCGTTGTGACATCCTAACTCTGCACGGGGCACCCTGGTGACAGACCCTTGTCTTTGATCTTCTTAAGTGGTCATTGTGACATCGTAACTCTGCACTGGTCACCCAGGTGACAGACCCTTGTCTGTGAACCGAGTAAGGGGGCATTGTGACATCACATCTCTGCACTGGTCACCGACGTGACAGACCCTTGTCTCTGAACTGCCTAGGGGGCATTGTGACATCATAACTCTGCACGGGTCACCCTGGAGACAGACCCTTCTCTGTGATCTGCCTAAGGGGCATTGTGACATCATAAGTCTGCACTGGTCACCCTGGTGACAGACCTTTGTCCGCTATCTGCCTAAGGGTGCATTGTGACATCATAACTCTGCACTGGTTACCCAGGTGACAGACCCTTGTCTGTGATCTGCCTAATGGGGCATTGTGACCTCATAAGTCGCCACTCGTCACCCAGGCGACAGACCATTGTCTGTGATCTGCCTAAGGGGGCATTGTGACATCATAACTCTGCACTGGTCACCCAGGTGACAGACCCATTTCTCTGATCTGCCTAAGAGGGCATGGTTGCATCATAACACTTCACTAGTCACCGCGGTGACAGGCCCTTGTCTGTGATCTGCCTAAGAGGGCATTGTGACATCATAACTGTGCACTGGTAACCCAGGTGACGTACCCTTCACTTTGATCTCCCTAAGGGGGCATTGTGACATCATAACTCTGCACTGGTCATCCAGGTGACATACCCTTTTCTGTGTTCTGCCTAAGGGGGCATTGTGACATCATAACTCTGCACTGGTCACCCAGGTGACAGACCATTGTCTGTGATCTGCCTAAGTGGGCATTGTGATATCATAACCCTGCAATGGACACCCAGGTGAGAGACTGTTGTCTGTAAACTGCCTAAAGGGGCATTGTGACATCATAACTCTGCACTGGTCACCCTGGTAAAAGACCCTTGTCTGTGGTCTGCCTAAGGGGGCATTGAGACATCATAACTCTGCCGTGCTCACCCAGGTGACAGGCGCTTGTCTGTGATCTGCCTAAGAGTTCATTGTGACATCATAAATCTGCACTGCTCTCCCAGGTGACAGTCCCTTGTCTTTGATCTGCCTAAGGGGGCATTCTGACACAATAACCCTGCACTGGTCACTGTGGTTACAGACCCTTATCTCTGATCTGCCTAAGGGGGCATTGTGAGATTATAACTCTGCACTGGTCACACAGGTGACAGACCCTGATCTGTGATCTGCCTAACCGGGCATTGAGACATCATAAATCTACAATGGGCAGCCAGGTGACAGGCCCTTGTCTGTGATCTCCCTAAGGGGGCATTGTGACATCATAACACTGTACTAATCAGCCAGGTGACAGGCCCTTGTCTGTGATCTGCTTAGGGGGCATTGTGACATCATAACTCTCCACTGGACTCCAAGGTGACAGGCCCTTTTCTGTGATCTGCCTAAGGGGGCATTGCGACATCATTACACTGCACGGGTCACCCAGGTGACAGGCCCTTGTCTGTGATCTGCCTAAGGGGCTATTGTGACATCATAATTCTGCACTGGTCACCCAGGTGACAGACCCTTCTCTTAGATCTGCCTTAGTGGGCATTGTGACCTGATAACCCAGCAGTGGTCACCCAGGTGACAGACCCTTGTCTGTGATCTGCTTAAGGGGTGATTGTGACATCTAAAATCTGCACTGGTCACCCAGGTGACAGACCCTTGTCTGTGATTTGCCTATGGGGGCGTTGTTGCAGCTTAACTCTGCACTGGACACCGTGGAGACCGCCCCTTGTCTGTGATCTGCCTAAGGGGGCATTGTGACATCATAACAGTGCACTGGTAACCCAGGTGACGGACCCTTGTCCGTGACCTGCCTAAGGGGGCATTGTGACATCATAACCCTGCACTGATCACCCTGGTGAAAGACCCTTTTCTGTGATCGGCCTAAGGGGGCATTGAGACATCATAACTCGGCACTGGTCACCCAGGTGACAGACTCTTGTATGTGATCTGCCTAATGGGGCATTGTGACATCATAGCACTGCACGGGTCACCCAGGTGACAGACCCTTGTCTGTGATCTGCCTAAGGGGGCATTGTGACATCATTACTCTGCACGGGTCACCCAGGTGACAGTCCCTTGTCTGTGATCTGCCTAAAGGTGCATTGTGACACCATAGCTCTGCACTGGTCACCATGGTGACAGACCCTTGTCCGTTATCTGCCTACTGGGGCATTGTGACATCATAATTCTGCACGGGTCACCCAGGTGACAGACCCCTGTCTATGATCTGCCTAAGGGGGCATTCTGACATCATAATTCTGCACTGGTCACCCAGGTGACAGACTCCTGTCTGTGATCTGCCTAAGGGGGCATTGTGACATCATAAACGTGCACTGGTCACCCAGGTGACGGATCCTTGTCTGTGATCTGCCTAAGGTGGCATTGTGACATCATAACCCTGCACTGGTCACCCAGGTGAAAGACCTTTGTCTGTGATCTGCCTAAGGGGGTATTGTGACATAATAAACTTGCACTGGTCACCCAGGTGACGGATCCTTGTCTGTGATCTGCTTAAGTGGGCTATGTGACGTCATAACTCTGCACTGGGCACCCAGGTTACAGTCCCTAGTCTGTGATGTGCATAAGGGAGCATTTTGACATTATAACACGGCACTGGGCACACAGGTGACATGCCCTTGTCTGTGATCTGCCTAAGTGGGCATTGTGACATCATACCTCTCCACTGGTCACCCAGGTGACAGACCCTTGTCTGTGATCTGCCTAAGGGGGCATTGTGACATCATAACACTGCACTGGTCACCCTGGTGACAGACCCTTCTCTGTGAACTGCCTAAGGGGGCATTGTGACTTCATAACTCGGTACTTGACCCCCATGTGACTGACCCTTGCCTGTGATCTGCCTAAGGGGGCATTGTGACATCATACCTCTGCACGGGTCACCCTGGAGACAGACCCTTTGCTGTGATCTGCCTAAGGGGCATTGTGACATCGTAACTCTGCACTTGGCACCTAGGTGACAGGCCCTTGTCTGTGATCTGCCTAAGGGGGCATTGTGACATCATAACTCTGCACTGGTCACACAGGTGACAGACCCTTGTCTGTGATCTGCATATGGGGGTATTGTGACATCATAACTATGCACGGGTCACCCAGGTGACAGAACCTTGTCTGTGATCTGCCTAAGGGTGCATTGTGACATCCTAACTCTGCACGGGTCACCCTGGTGACAGACCCTTGTCTTTGAAGTTCTTAAGTGGTCATTGTGACATCATAACTCCGCACTGGTCACCCAGGTAACAGACCCTTGTCTGTGAACTGCCTAATGGGGCATTGTGACTTCATATCACTGCACTTGTCACCGAGGTGACATACCCTTGTCTCTGAACTGTCTAAAGGGGCATGGTGGCATCATAACTCTGCACTGGTCACCCAGGTGACAGACCCTTGTCTTTGATCTACCTAAGGGGGCATTCTGACATCATAACTCTGCACGTGGCACAAAGGTGGCATACCCTTGTCTGTGATCTGCCTAAGGGGGCATTGTGACATCATAACTCCGTACGGGTCACCCTGTAGTCAGACCCATGTCTGTGATCTTCCTCAGGGGGCGTTGTGTCATCTCTACCCTGCACTGGTCACCCAGGTGACATGCGCTTGTCTGTGATCTGCCTAAGGGGGCTTTGTGACATCATAACTACGCACTGGTCACCCAGCTGACAGGCCCTTGTCTGTGATCTGCCTAAGGGGTCATTGTGACATCACAACTCTCCAATGGTCACCCAGGTGACAGGCCCTTCTCTGTGATCTGCCTAAGGGGGCATTGTGACATCATAACTCTGCACTGGTCACCCAGGTGACAGGCAGTTGTCTGTGATCTGCCTAAGGGGGCATTGTGACATCATAACTCTGCACTTGGCACCCAGGTGACAGGCCCTTGTCTGTGATCTGCCTAAGGGGGCATTGTGACATCATAACACTGCACGGGGCACGCAGGTGACTGGCGCTTGTCTGTGATCTGTCTAAGGGGCATTGTGAAATCATAACTCTACACGGGTCACACAGGTGACAGGCTCTTGACTGTGATCTGACTAAGTGGGCATTGTGACATCAAAATTCTGCTCGGGTCTCCCAGGTGTCAGGCCCATGTCTGTGATCTCCCTGAGGGGGAATTCTGACATCATAATTCTGCACTGGTCACCCAGGTTACAGCCCCTTGTCTGTGACCTGCTTAGGGGGCATTGAGACATCATAACTCTGCACTGGTCACCCAGGTGACAGACCCTTGCCTTCGATTTGCCTAAGGGGGCATTGTTGCATCACAACTCTTCGCTAGTCACCGTTGTGACAGACCCTTGTCTGTGTTCTGCCTAAGAGGGCATTGTGACATTGTAACTGTGCACTGGTAACCATGGTGACGGACCCTTGTGTTTGATCCACCTAAGGGGGCATTGGGACATCATAACTCTGCACTGTTCACTCAGGTGAAAGACCCTTCTCTGTGAACTGCCTAAGGGTGCGTTGTGACATCCTAACTCTGCACGGGTCACCCTGGTGACAGACCCTTGTCTTTGATCTTCTTAAGTGGTCATTGTGACATCGTAACTCTGCACTGGTCCCCAGGTGACAGACCCTTGTCTGTGAACCGAGTAAGGGGGCATTGTGACATCATATCTCTGCACTGGTCACCGACGTGACAGACCCTTGTCTCTGAACTGCCTAAGGGGGCATTGTGACATCATAACTCTGCACGGGTCACCCTGGAGACAGACCCTTCTCTGTGATCTGCCTAAGGGGCATTGTGACATCATAAGTCTGCACTGGTCACCCTAGTGACAGACCTTTGTCCGCTATCTGCCTAAGGGTGCATTGTGACATCATAACTCTGCACTGGTTACCCAGGTGACAGACCCTTGTCTGTGATCTGCCTAAGGGGGCATTGTGACCTCAGAAGTCGCCACTCGTCACCCAGGCGACAGACCATTGTCTGTGATCTGCCTAAGGGGGCATTGTGACATCATAACTCTGCACTGGTCACCCAGGTGACAGACCCATTTCTGGGATCTGCCTAAGAGGGCATGGTTGCATCATAACTCTTCACTAGTCACCGTGGTGACAGGCCCTTGTCTGTGATCTGCCTAAGAGGGCATTGTGACATCATAACTGTGCACTAGTAACCCAGGTGACGTACCCTTCACTGTGATCTGCCTAAGGGGGCATTGTGACATCATAACTCTGCACTGGTCATCCAGGTGACATACCCTTTTCTGTGTTCTGCCTAAGGGGGCATTGTGACATCATAACTCTGCACTGGTCACCCAGGTGACAGACCATTGTCTGTGATCTGCCTAAGTGGGCATTGTGATATCATAACCCTGCAATGGACACCCAGGTGAGAGACTGTTGTCTGTAAACTGCCTAAAGGGGCATTGTGACATCATAACTCTGCACTGGTCACCCGGGTGACAGGCCCTTGTCTGTGATCTGCCTAAGGGGGCATTGTGACATCATAACTCTGCACTTGGCACCCAGGTGACAGGCCCTTGTCTGTGATCTGCCTAAGGGGGCATTGTGACATCATAACACTGCACGGGGCACGCAGGTGACTGGCGCTTGTCTGTGATCTGTCTAAGGGGCATTGTGAAATCATAACTCTACACGGGTCACACAGGTGACAGGCTCTTGACTGTGATCTGACTAAGTGGGCATTGTGACATCAAAATTCTGCTCGGGTCTCCCAGGTGTCAGGCCCATGTCTGTGATCTCCCTGAGGGGGAATTCTGACATCATAATTCTGCACTGGTCACCCAGGTTACAGCCCCTTGTCTGTGACCTGCTTAGGGGGCATTGAGACATCATAACTCTGCACTGGTCACCCAGGTGACAGACCCTTGCCTTCGATTTGCCTAAGGGGGCATTGTTGCATCACAACTCTTCGCTAGTCACCGTTGTGACAGACCCTTGTCTGTGTTCTGCCTAAGAGGGCATTGTGACATTGTAACTGTGCACTGGTAACCATGGTGACGGACCCTTGTGTTTGATCCACCTAAGGGGGCATTGGGACATCATAACTCTGCACTGTTCACTCAGGTGAAAGACCCTTCTCTGTGAACTGCCTAAGGGTGCGTTGTGACATCCTAACTCTGCACGGGTCACCCTGGTGACAGACCCTTGTCTTTGATCTTCTTAAGTGGTCATTGTGACATCGTAACTCTGCACTGGTCCCCAGGTGACAGACCCTTGTCTGTGAACCGAGTAAGGGGGCATTGTGACATCATATCTCTGCACTGGTCACCGACGTGACAGACCCTTGTCTCTGAACTGCCTAAGGGGGCATTGTGACATCATAACTCTGCACGGGTCACCCTGGAGACAGACCCTTCTCTGTGATCTGCCTAAGGGGCATTGTGACATCATAAGTCTGCACTGGTCACCCTAGTGACAGACCTTTGTCCGCTATCTGCCTAAGGGTGCATTGTGACATCATAACTCTGCAGTGGTTACCCAGGTGACAGACCCTTGTCTGTGATCTGCCTAAGGGGGCATTGTGACCTCAGAAGTCGCCACTCGTCACCCAGGCGACAGACCATTGTCTGTGATCTGCCTAAGGGGGCATTGTGACATCATAACTCTGCACTGGTCACCCAGGTGACAGACCCATTTCTGGGATCTGCCTAAGAGGGCATGGTTGCATCATAACTCTTCACTAGTCACCGTGGTGACAGGCCCTTGTCTGTGATCTGCCTAAGAGGGCATTGTGACATCATAACTGTGCACTAGTAACCCAGGTGACGTACCCTTCACTGTGATCTGCCTAAGGGGGCATTGTGACATCATAACTCTGCACTGGTCATCCAGGTGACATACCCTTTTCTGTGTTCTGCCTAAGGGGGCATTGTGACATCATAACTCTGCACTGGTCACCCAGGTGACAGACCATTGTCTGTGATCTGCCTAAGTGGGCATTGTGATATCATAACCCTGCAATGGACACCCAGGTGAGAGACTGTTGTCTGTAAACTGCCTAAAGGGGCATTGTGACATCATAACTCTGCACTGGTCACCCGGGTGACAGGCCCTTGTCTGTGATCTGCCTAAGGGGGCATTGTGACATCATAACTCTGCACTTGGCACCCAGGTGACAGGCCCTTGTCTGTGATCTGCCTAAGGGGGCATTGTGACATCATAACACTGCACGGGGCACGCAGGTGACTGGCGCTTGTCTGTGATCTGTCTAAGGGGCATTGTGAAATCATAACTCTACACGGGTCACACAGGTGACAGGCTCTTGACTGTGATCTGACTAAGTGGGCATTGTGACATCAAAATTCTGCTCGGGTCTCCCAGGTGTCAGGCCCATGTCTGTGATCTCCCTGAGGGGGAATTCTGACATCATAATTCTGCACTGGTCACCCAGGTTACAGCCCCTTGTCTGTGACCTGCTTAGGGGGCATTGAGACATCATAACTCTGCACTGGTCACCCAGGTGACAGACCCTTGCCTTCGATTTGCCTAAGGGGGCATTGTTGCATCACAACTCTTCGCTAGTCACCGTTGTGACAGACCCTTGTCTGTGTTCTGCCTAAGAGGGCATTGTGACATTGTAACTGTGCACTGGTAACCATGGTGACGGACCCTTGTGTTTGATCCACCTAAGGGGGCATTGGGACATCATAACTCTGCACTGTTCACTCAGGTGAAAGACCCTTCTCTGTGAACTGCCTAAGGGTGCGTTGTGACATCCTAACTCTGCACGGGTCACCCTGGTGACAGACCCTTGTCTTTGATCTTCTTAAGTGGTCATTGTGACATCGTAACTCTGCACTGGTCCCCAGGTGACAGACCCTTGTCTGTGAACCGAGTAAGGGGGCATTGTGACATCATATCTCTGCACTGGTCACCGACGTGACAGACCCTTGTCTCTGAACTGCCTAAGGGGGCATTGTGACATCATAACTCTGCACGGGTCACCCTGGAGACAGACCCTTCTCTGTGATCTGCCTAAGGGGCATTGTGACATCATAAGTCTGCACTGGTCACCCTAGTGACAGACCTTTGTCCGCTATCTGCCTAAGGGTGCATTGTGACATCATAACTCTGCACTGGTTACCCAGGTGACAGACCCTTGTCTGTGATCTGCCTAAGGGGGCATTGTGACCTCAGAAGTCGCCACTCGTCACCCAGGCGACAGACCATTGTCTGTGATCTGCCTAAGGGGGCATTGTGACATCATAACTCTGCACTGGTCACCCAGGTGACAGACCCATTTCTGGGATCTGCCTAAGAGGGCATGGTTGCATCATAACTCTTCACTAGTCACCGTGGTGACAGGCCCTTGTCTGTGATCTGCCTAAGAGGGCATTGTGACATCATAACTGTGCACTAGTAACCCAGGTGACGTACCCTTCACTGTGATCTCCCTAAGGGGGCATTGTGACATCATAACTCTGCACTGGTCATCCAGGTGACATACCCTTTTCTGTGTTCTGCCTAAGGGGGCATTGTGACATCATAACTCTGCACTGGTCACCCAGGTGACAGACCATTGTCTGTGATCTGCCTAAGTGGGCATTGTGATATCATAACCCTGCAATGGACACCCAGGTGAGAGACTGTTGTCTGTAAACTGCCTAAAGGGGCATTGTGACATCATAACTCTGCACTGGTCACCCGGGTGAAAGACCCTTGTCTGTGGTCTGCCTAAAGGGGCATTGAGTCATCATAACTCTGCCGTGGTCACCCAGGTGACAGGCGCTTGTCTGTGATCTGCCTAAGGGGTCATTGTGACATCATAACTCTGCACTGCTCTCCCAGGTGACAGTCCCTTGTCTGTGTTCTGCCTAAGGGGGCTTTCTGACACAGTAACACTGCACTGGTCACTGTGGTTACAGACCCTTATCTCTGATCTGCCTAAGGGGGCATTGTGAGATTATAACTCTGCACTGGTCACACAGGTGACAGACCCTGATCTGTGATCTGCCTAACGGGGCATTGTGACATCATAAATCTACAATGGGCAGCCAGGTGACAGGCCCTTGTCTGTGATCTCCCTAAGGGGGCGTTGTGACATCATAACACTGCACTAATCACCCAGGTGACAGGCCCTTGTCTGTGATCTGCTTAGGGGGCATTGTGACATCATAACTCTCCACTGGACTACAAGGTGACAGGCCCTTGTCTGTGATCTGCCTAAGAGGGCATTGTGACATCATAACTCTGCACTCGTCAACCAGGAGAGAGACCTTTGTCTGTCATCTGCCTAAGGGGGCATTATGACATCATAACTCTGCACTGGTCACCCAGGTGACAGATCCTTTTCTGTGATCTGCCTAAGGGGTCATTGTGACATCATAACTCTGCAATGGTCACCCAGGTGACAGGTCGTTGTCTGTGATCTGACTAAAGGGACATTGTGTCTTAATAACTCTGCACTGGTCACCCACGTGACAGACCCTTGTTTGTAATCTGCCTAAGGGGGCATTGTGACATCGTTACTATGCACTGGGCACCCAGGTGACAGGCCCTTGTCTGTGATCTGCCTAAGGGGGCATTGTGACATCATAACTCTGCGCTGGTCACCCAGGTGACAGACCCTTGTCTTTCATCTGCATAAGGGGGCATTGTGATATCATAACTCTGCAGGGGGCAACCAGGTGACAGAACGTTGTCTGTGATCTGCCTAATGGGGCATTGTGACATCATAACTCTGCTCGTGTCACCCATGTGAGAGGCCCTTGAATGTGATCTGCCTAAGGGGTCATTGTGATATCATAACTCTGCACTGGTCTCCGAGGTGACAGACCCTTGTCTTTGATCTGCCTAAGGGGCCATTGTGACTTCATAAGTCTGCACTGGTCACCCAGGCGACAGGCCCTTTTCTGGGATCTGCCTAAGGGAGCATTGTGTCATCATAACTCCGCACTCGTCACCCAGGTGAGAGACCCTGGGCTGTGATCTGCCTAGGGCGGCATTGTGACATCATAACTATGCACTGTGTACCCATGTGAACGACCTTTGTGTCTGCTCTGCCTAAGGGGGCATTTAGACCTCATAACACTCCACTAGTCACCCAGGTGACAGACCCTTCTCTGTGATCCGCCTAAGGGGGCATTGTGACATCACAACTCTGCACTGGGCACTGAGGTGACAGTCCCTAGTCTGTGATGTGCATAAGGTGGCATTGTCACATTATAACTCCGCACTGGGCACCCAGGTGGCATTCCCTTGTCTGTGATCTGCCTAAGGGGGCATTGTGACATCATAGATCTGAACTTGTCACCCAGGTGACTGACCCTTGTCTGTGATCTGCCTACGGGGACATTGTGACATCATAACTCTGCACGGGACACCTAGGTGACAGACACTTGTCTGTGATCTGCCTAAGGGGGCATTGTGACATCATACATCTGCACGCGTCACCCAGGTGACACAGCCTTGCCTGTGATCTGCGTACGGGGGAATTGTGATGTCATAACTCTGCACTGGTCACCCAGGTGACAGGCCATTGTCTGTGATCTGCCTAAGGGGTATTGTGACTTCATAACTCTGCACTGGTCACCCAGATGACAGGCCCTTTGCTGTGATCTGCCCAAGGTAGAATTGTGACATCATAACTCTGCACTGGGAACCTAGGTGAAAAGCCCTTGTCTGAGATCTGCCTATGGGGGCATTGTGACATCATAACTCTGCACTGGGCACCTTGGTTACAAGCACTTGTCTGTGATCTACCAAAGGGTGCATTGTGACATCATAACTCTGCATTGGGCACCCAGGTGACAGACCCATGTCTGTGATCTTTCTAAGGGGGCATTGGGACATCATAACTCTGCATTGGTCACCAATGTGACTGACCACTGTCTTTGATCTGCCTAAGGGGGCATTGTGCCACACACGAGTTCCTGTCACCTGGGTGACCAGTGCAGAGCTATGATGTCACAACGCACCCTTAGGCAGATCACGGACAAGAGTCTGTCACCTGTTTGACCAGTGCACAGTCCTGATGACTAAATGCCCCCTAATGAAGATCACAGACACAGGTCTGTCACCACGGTGACCAGTGCAGAGTTATGACGTCGCAATGCTCCCTTAGGCAGATGACAGACAAGGATCTGTAACCTGGGTGACCAGTGCAAAGTTATGATGTCACAATGCCCCTTAGGCAGAACACAGACAACAGCCTGTCACCAGGGTGACCACTGCAGAGTTATGATGTCACAATGTCCCCTTAGGCAGATGACGGAAAAAGGTTTGTCTCCTGGCTGACCAGTGCAGTGTTATGATGTCACAACTCCCCCTCAGGCAGATCACAGAAAAGGGTCTGTCACCTGGGTGACCAGTGCAGGGTTATGTAGTCACAATGCCCCCTTAGGAAGATCACAGACAAGGGCCTGTCTCCACGGTGACCAGTGCAGACTTATGATGTCACAATGCCCCCTTAGGCAGATCACAGACAAGGGTCTGTCACCTGGGTGACCTGTGCTGAGTTCTGATGTCACAATGCCCCTTTAGGCAGATCAAAGTCTAGGGTCTGTCTCCTGGGTGACCCTTGCAGAGTTATGATGTCACAATGCCCCTTAGGCAGAACACAGACAACGGCCTCTCACCAGGGTGACCCGTGCAGAATTATGTTGTCACATTGCCCCCTTACGCAGACCACAGACAAGGGCCTGTCCCCTGGCAGACCTGTGTAGAGCAATGATGTCACAATGCCCCCTTAGGGAGGTCACAGACAAGGGAGTGTCAAATGGGTGACCAGTGCAGCGTTATAATGTCACAATGCCCCCTTAGGCACATCACAGAGAAGGGCCTGTCATTTGAGTGACCAGTGCAGAGTTTTGATGTCACAATGACCCCTTAGGGAGGTCACAGACAAGGGCCTGTCACCTGGGTGACCAGTGCAGAGTTATGATGTCACAACGTCCCCTTAGGCTTCTCACAGACAACGGCTTCTCACCTGGATTACCAGTGCACTGTTATGATGTCACAATGCCACCTTAGGCAGATCACAGACAAGGGTCTGTCACCCGGGTGAGCAGTGCAGAGTTATGATGTCACCATGCCCGCTTAGGGAGATCACAGTCAATGGTCTGTCACCTGTGTGCCCAGTGCAGGGTTATGATGTCACAATGCTCCCTTAGGCAGATGACAGACAAGGATCTGTAACCTGGGTGACCAGTGCAAAGTTTTGATGTCACAATGCCCCTTAGGCAGAACACAGACAACGGCCTGTCACCAGGGTGACCACTGCAGAGTTATGATGTCACAATGTCCCCTTAGGCAGATGATGGAAAAGGGTTTGTCTCCTGGCTGACCAGTGCAGTGTTATGATGTCACAACTCCCCCTTAGGCAGATCACAGAAAAGGGTCTGTCACCTGGGTGACCAGTGCAGGGTTATGTAGTCACAATGCCCCCTTAGGCAGATCACAGACAAGGGCCTGTCTCCACGGTGACCAGTGCAGACTTATGATGTCACAATGCCCCCTTAGGCAGATCACAGACAAGGGTCTGTCACCTGGGTGACCCGTGCTGAGTTCTGATGTCACAATGCCCCTTTAGGCAGATCAAAGTCTAGGGTCTGTCTCCTGGGTGACCCTTGCAGAGTTATGATGTCACAATGCCCCTTAGGCAGAACACAGACAACGGCCTCTCACCAGGGTGACCCGTGCAGAATTATGTTGTCACATTGTCCCCTTACGCAGACCACAGACAAGGGCCTGTCCCCTGGCAGACCTGTGTAGAGCAATGATGTCACAACGCCCCCTTAGGGAGGTCACAGCAAGGGAGTGTCAAATGGGTGACCAGTGCAGCGTTATAATGTCACAATGCCCCCTTAGGCACATCACAGAGAAGGGCCTGTCATTTGAGTGACCAGTGCAGAGTTTTGATGTCACAATGACCCCTTAGGGAGGTCACAGACAAGGGCCTGTCACCTGGGTGACCAGTGCAGAGTTATGACATCACAACGTCCCCTTAGGCTTCTCACAGACAACGGCTTCTCACCTGGGTTACCAGTGCACTGTTATGATGTCACAATGCCACCTTAGGCAGATCACAGACAAGGGTCTGTCACCCGGGTGAGCAGTGCAGAGTTATGATGTCACCTTGCCCGCTTAGGGAGATCACAGTCAATGGCCTGTCACCTGTGTGCCCAGTGCAGAGTTATGATGTCACAATGCCCCCTTAGGCATATCAGAGACAACGGCTTGTCACCTGGGTGAGGAGTGTAGATTTGTGATGTCACAATGCCCCTTAGGCAGATCATAGACAAGGGCCTGTCACCAGGGTGACCGATGCAAAGTTATGATGTCACAATGCCCCCTAAGGCAAATCGCAGACAATTGCCTGTCACCTGGGTGAGCAGTGCAGATTTATGTTGTCACAATGCCCACTTAGGCAGATCAAAGACAATGGCCTTTCTCCTCGGTGCCCAGTGCTGAGTTATGATGTCACAATGCCCCCTTAGGCAGATCACAGACAATGGCCTGTCACCTGGGAAACCATGGCAGAGTTATGATGTCACAATGCCCCTTTAGGCAGATCACAGACAAGGGCCTGTCATCTGTGTGCCCAGTGCAGAGTTCTGATTTCACAATGCCCCCTTAGGCAGATCACAGACAAGGTCCTGTCACCAGGGTGCCTAGTGCAGAGTTATTATGTCACAATTTCCCCTTAGGCAGATCACAGACAAAGGACTGTCAGCTGGGTACCCCGTGTAGAGTTATGATGTCACAATGCCCCCTTAGGGCGATCACAGACAAGGGACTGACAGCTGCATGCCCAGTGGGGAGTTATGATGTCACAATGCCCCCTTAGGCAGATCACAGACAAGGGCCTGTCAACTGGGTGCCCAGTGCAGTGTTATGATGTCACAATGCCCCCTTAGGCAGATCACAGAAATGGGCCTGTCACCTGGGTTCCCAGTGCAGAGTTATGATGTCACAATACCCCCTTATGCTGATCACAGACAACGGCCTGTCACCTCGGTTACCAGTGCAGTGTTATGATGTCACAATGCCCCATTAGGCAGATAAAATACAAGGGCCTGACACCTGGGTGAACAGTGCAGAGTTATGATGTAACAATGACACCTTAGGCAGATCAAAGACAAGGGCCTGTCACCTGTGTTACCATTGCAGTGTTATGATGTCACAATGTCCCCTTGGGCAGATCACAGACAAGGGTCTGTCACCTGGGTGACAAGTGCAGAGTTATGATGTCACAATGCCCCATAAGGCAGATCACAGACAATGGTCCGTCACCTGGGTGACCAGAGCAGAGTTATGATGTCACAATGCCCCCTTAGGCAGATCACAGACAAGGGCCTGTCACCTGGGTGACCAGTGCGGAGTTATGATGTCACAATGCCCCTTGCGGAGATCACAGAAAAGGGTCTGTCACCTGGGTGGCCCGTGCAGAGTTATGATGTCACAATGCCCCCTTAGGCTGATCACAGACAAGGATCTGTCACCTGGGTGACCCGTTCAGGGTTATGATGTCACAATGCCCCCTTAGGCTGATCACAGACAACGGTCTGCCACCTGGGTGACCCTTGCTGTGTTGTGATGTCACAATGCCCCTTTGGCAGATCACAGACAAGGGCCTGTCACCAAGGTGACCAATGCAATGTTATGATGTCACAATGCCCCCTTAGGCAGATCGCAGACAACTTCCTGTCACCTGGGTGACCAGTGCAGAGTTATGATGCCACTATGCCCCCTTAGGCAGGTCACTGACAAGGGTCTGTCATCTGGGTGACCAATGCACAGTTATGATGTCACAATGCCCCCTAAGGCAGATCACAGACCAGGGCATGACACCTGGGTGACCCGTGCAGTGTTATAAAGTCACAATGTCACCTTTCAGAGATCGCAGACAAAGACCTGTCACCGAGGTTCCTAGTGCAGAGTTATGATGTCACAATGCCCCCTTATGCAGATCACACAAAAGGGCCTGTCGCCTAGGTTACCAGTGCAGAGTCATTATGTCACAATGCTCCCTTAGGCAGATCACAGACCAGGGCCTGTCACCTGGGTGACCCGTGCAGTGTTATGAAGTCACAATGCCCCCTTAGGCAGATCTCAGACAAGGGCCTGACACCTGGGTGAGCAGTGCAGAGTTATGATGTCACAATGCCCCATTAGGCAGATCAAAGAAAAGGGCCTGTCACCTGCGTGCCCAGTGCACACCTATGTTGTCACAGTGCCCTCTTAGGCAGATCACTGACCAGGGCCTGTCACCTGCGTCACACGTGCTGTGTTATGATGTCACAATGACCCCTTAGGCAGATCACAGACAAGGGCCTGTCACCTGGGTACCGAGTGCAGAGTTAGGATGTCACAATGCCCCCTTAGGCAGATCGCAAACAAGGGTCTTTCACCTGGGTGACCAGTGCAGGGTTATGATGTCACAATGCCCCCTTAGGCAGATCAAAGACAAGCGCCTGTCACCTGGCTGCCCAGTGCAGAGTTATGATGTTACAATGCCGCCTAAGGCATATCGCAGACAAGGGCCTGTCACCTGGGTGAGCAGTGCAGAGTTATGATGTCACAATGCCCCCTTAGGCAGATCAAAGGCAATAGCCTTTCACCTCGGTGCCCAGTGCAGAGTTATGATGTCACAATGCCCCCTTTTGGAAGATCACAGAAAAGGGACTGTCACCTGGGTGCCCAATGCGGAGTTATGATGTCACAATGCCCCCTTAGGCAGATCACAGACAAGGGACTGTCACCTGGGTGAGCAGTGCAGAGTTATGATGTCACAATGCCCACTTAGGCACATCACAGACAAGGGCCTGTCATCTGGGTGTCCAGTGCAGAATTATGATTTCACAATGCCCCCTTAGGCAGATCACAGACAAGGGCCTGTTCACCTGGGTGCCCAATGCAGAGTTTTGATGTAACAATGCCCCTTAGGCTGATGATAGACAACGGCCTCTCACCTGGGTTACCAGTGCAGTGTTATGATGTCACAATGCCCCCTTAGGCAGATCAAAGACAAGGGCCTGTCACCTGGGTGAACAGTGCAGAGTTATGATGTCACAATGCCCCCTTAGGCTGATCACAGACAACGACCTCTCACCTGCATTACCAGTGCAGTGTTTTGGTGTCACAAAGCCCCCTTAGGCAGATCACAGAGAAGTGCCTGTCACCTGGGTGACCAGTGCAGAGTTATGCTCTCACAATGCCCACTTAGGCAGATCACAGACAAGGGCCTGTCACCTGGGTGACCAGTGCAGAGTTATGATGTCACAATGCCCGTTAGGCAGATCACATACAAGGGTCTATCACCTGGGTGACCAGTGCAGGGTTATGATGTCACAATGCCCCCTTAGCAGATCATAGACAAGGGCCTTTCAACAGGGTGACCAGTGCAGTGTTATGGTTTCACAACGCCCCCTTAGGCAGATCACTGACAAGGGCCTGTCACCTGGGGGACCAGTGCAGTGTTATGATGTCACAATGAAACCCTAGGCAGATCACAGACAAGGGCCTGTCACCTGTGTGCCCAGTGCAGAGTTACGATGTCACAATGTCCGCTTACGCAGATCACAGACAAAGACCTGTCACCTCGGTGAGCAGTGCAGAGTTATGATTTCACAATGCCCCATCAGGCAGATCACACACAAGGGTCTGTCACCTGGGTGACCAGAGCGGTGTTATGTTGTCACAATGCCCCCTTAGGCAGATCACAGACAAGGGCCTGTCACCTGGGTGACCAGAGCGGAGTTATGATATCACAATGCCCAATTAGGCTGATCACAGACAAGGGTCTGTCACCTGTGTGCGCAGTGCAGAGTTACGATGTCACAATGTCCGCTCACGCAGATCACAGACAAAGACCTGTCACCTGGGTGCCTAGTGCGGAGTTATGATGTCACAATGCCCCCTTAGGATGATCAGAGACAAGGGTCTCTCACCTAGGTGACCGTTGCAGTGTTGTAATGTCCCAATGCCCCTTAGGCAAATCACAGACAAGCGCCTGTCACCAAGGTGACCAATGCAGGGTTATGGTGACACAATGCCCCCTTAGGCAGATCAAAGACAAGGGCCTGTCACCTGGGTGCCCAATGCTGAGTTATGATATCACAATGCCCCTTTAGGCAGAGCACAGACAAGGGACTGACAGCTGCGTGCCCAGTGCAGTGTTATGATGTCACAATGCCCCCTTAGGCAGATCACAGACAAGGGCCTGTCACCTGGGTGCCCAGTGCAGTGTTATGATGTCACAATGCCCCCTTAGGCAGATCACAGGAAAGGGCCTGTCACCTGGGTTCCCAGTGCAGAGTTATGATGTCACAATGCCCCCTTATGCTGATCACAGACAACAGCCTGTCACCTCGGTTACCAGTGCAGTGTTATGATGTCACAATGCCCCATTAGGCAGATAAAATACAAGGGCCTGACACCTGGGTGAACAGTGCAGAGTTATGATGTAACAATGACACCTTAGGCAGATCAAAGACAAGGGCCTGTCACCTGTGTTACCATTGCAGTGTTATGATGTCACAATGTCCCCTTGGGCAGATCACAGACAAGGGTCTGTCACCTGGGTGACAAGTGCAGAGTTATGATGTCACAATGCCCCATAAGGCAGATCACAGACAATGGTCCGTCACCTGGGTGACCAGAGCGGAGTTATGATGTCCCAATGCCCCCTTAGGCAGATCACAGACAAGGGCCTGTCACCTGGGTGACCAGTGCGGAGTTATGATGTCACAATGCCCCTTGCGGAGATCACAGAAAAGGGTCTGTCACCTGGGTGGCCCGTGCAGAGTTATGATGTCACAATTCCCCCTTAGGCTGATCACAGACAAGGATCTGTCACCTGGGTGACCCGTTCAGGGTTATGATGTCACAATGCCCCCTTAGGCTGATCACAGACAACGGTCTGCCACCTGGGTGACCCTTGCTGTGTTGTGATGTCACAATGCCCCTTTGGCAGATCACAGACAAGGGCCTGTCACCAAGGTGACCAATGCAGTGTTATGATGTCACAATGCCCCCTTAGGCAGATCGCAGACAACGGCCTGTCACCTGGGTGACCAGTGCAGAGTTATGATGCCACTATGCCCCCTTAGGCAGGTCACTGACAAGGGTCTGTCATCTGGGTGACCAATGCACAGTTATGATGTCACAATGCCCCCTAAGGCAGATCACAGACCAGGGCATGACACCTGGGTGACCCGTGCAGTGTTATAAAGTCACAATGTCACCTTTCAGAGATCGCAGAAAAAGACCTGTCACCGAGGTTCCTAGTGCAGAGTTATGATGTCACAATGCCCCCTTATGCAGATCACACAAAAGGGCCTGTCGCCTGGGTTACCAGTGCAGAGTCATTATGTCACAATGCTCCCTTAGGCAGATCACAGACCAGGGCCTGTCACCTGGGTGACCCGTGCAGTGTTATGAAGTCACAATGCCCCCTTAGGCAGATCTCAGACAAGGGCCTGACACCTGGGTGAGCAGTGCAGAGTTATGATGTCACAATGCCCCATTAGGCAGATCAAAGAAAAGGGCCTGTCACCTGCGTGCCCAGTGCACACCTATGTTGTCACAATGCCCTCTTAGGCAGATCACTGACCAGGGCCTGTCACCTGCGTCACACGTGCTGTGTTATGATGTCACAATGACCCCTTAGGCAGATCACAGACAAGGGCCTGTCACCTGGGTACCGAGTGCAGAGTTAGGATGTCACAATGCCCCCTTAGACAGATCGCAAACAAGGGTCTTTCACCTGGGTGACCAGTGCAGGGTTATGATGTCACAATGCCCCCTTAGGCAGATCAAAGACAAGCGCCTGTCACCTGGCTGCCCAGTGCAGAGTTATGATGTTACAATGCCGCCTAAGGCATATCGCAGACAAGGGCCTGTCACCTGGGTGAGCAGTGCAGAGTTATGATGTCACAATGCCCCCTTAGGCAGATCAAAGGCAATAGCCTTTCACCTCGGTGCCTAGTGCAGAGTTATGATGTCACAATGCCCCCTTTTGGCAGATCACAGAAAAGGGACTGTCACCTGGGTGCCCAATGCGGAGTTATGATGTCACAATGCCCCCTTAGGCAGATCACAGACAAGGGACTGTCACCTGGGTGAGCAGTGCAGAGTTATGATGTCACAATGCCCACTTAGGCACATCACAGACAAGGGCCTGTCATCTGGGTGTCCAGTGCAGAATTATGATTTCACAATGCCCCCTTAGGCAGATCACAGAAAAGGGCCTGTTCACCTGGGTGCCCAATGCAGAGTTTTGATGTAACAATGCCCCTTAGGCTGATGATAGACAACGGCCTCTCACCTGGGTTACCAGTGCAGTGTTATGATGTCACAATGCCCCCTTAGGCAGATCAAAGACAAGGGCCTGTCACCTGGGTGAACAGTGCAGAGTTATGATATCACAATGCCCCCTTAGGCTGATCACAGACAACGACCTCTCACCTGCATTACCAGTGCAGTGTTTTGATGTCACAAAGCCCCCTTAGGCAGATCACAGAGAAGTGCCTGTCACCTGGGTGACCAGTGCAGAGTTATGCTCTCACAATGCCCACTTAGACAGATCACAGAAAAGGGCCTGTCACCTGGGTGACCAGTGCAGAGTTATGATGTCACAATGCCCCTTAGGCAGATCACATACAAGGGTCTATCACCTGGGTGACCAGTGCAGGGTTATGATGTCACAATGCCCCCTTAGCAGATCATAGACAAGGGCCTTTCAACAGGGTGACCAGTGCAGTGTTATGGTGTCACAACGCCCCCTTAGGCAGATCACTGACAAGGGCCTGTCACCTGGGGGACAAGTGCAGTGTTATGATGTCACAATGAACCCCTAGGCAGATCACAGACAAGGGCCTGTCACCTGTGTGCCCAGTGCAGAGTTACGATGTCACAATATCCGCTTAGGGAGATCACAGACAAGAGCCTGTCACCTGGGAGACCAGGGAAGAGTTATGATGTCACAATGCCCCCTTAATAAGATCACAGACAAGGGAATGCCAGCTGGGTGCCCAGTGCGGAGTTATGATGTCACAATGCCCCCTTAGGCAGATCACAGACAAGGGCCTGTCACCTGGGTGAGCAGTGCAAAGTTATGATGTCACAATGCCCCCTTAGGCAGATCACAGACAAGGGCCTGTCACCTGGGCGTCCAGTGCAGAGTTATGATTTCACAATGCCCCCTTAGGCAAATCACAGAAAAGGGCCTGTTCACCTGGGTGCCCAGTGCAGAGTTATGATGTCAGAATGCCCCCTTAGGAATATCACAGACAAGGGACTGTCATCAGTGTGCCGAGTGCGGTGTTATAATTTCACAATGCCCTCTTAGGCAGATCACAGACAAGGGCCTGTCACCTGGGAAACCAGGGCAGAGTTATGATGTCACAATGCCCCCTGAGGCAGATCACAAACCAGGGCCTGTCACCTGGGTGAACAGTGCAGAGTTATGACGTCACAATCCCCCCTTAGGCAGATCACAGACAAAGGCCTATCACCTGGGTGCCCAGTGCAGAGTTTTGATGTCACAATGCCCCCTTAGGCTGATCACAGACAACGGCCTCTCACCTGGGTTACCAGTGCAGTGTTACGATGTCACAATGCCCCCTTAGGCAGATCAAAGACAAGGGCCTGTCACCTGGGTGAACAGTGCAGAGTTATGACGTCACAATCCCACCTTAGCAGATCACAGAAAAGGGCCTGTCACCTGGGTCACCATTGCGGAGTTATGATGTCACAACGCACCCTTAGGAATATCACAGACAAGGGACTGTCACCTGGGTGGCCCGTGCAGACTTATGATGTCACAATGCCCCCTTAGGCTGATCACTGACAAGAGTCTGCCAGCTGGATGACCCGTTCAGGGTTATGATGTCACAATGCCCCCTTAACCTGATCACACACAAGGGTCTGTCACCTGGGTGACCCTTGCAGAGTTGTGATGTCACAATGCCCCTTAGGCATATCACAGACAAGGGCCTGTCACCAAGGTGCCAAATGCTGAGTTATGATGTCACAATGCCCCCTTAGGCAAATCGCAGACAACGGCCTGTCACCTGGGTGAACAGTGCAGAGTTATGATGTCACAATGCCCCCTTAGGCAGATCAAAGACAAGGGCCTGTCACCTGGGTGCCCAATGCTGAGTTATGATGTCACAATGACCCCTTAGGGAGATCACAGACAAGGGACTGTCACCTGGTTGCCCAGTGCAGAGTTATGATGCCACAATGCCCCCTTAGGGAGATCACAGACAAGGGCCTGTCTCCTGGGAGACCAGGGAAGGGTTATGATGTGACAATTCCCCCTTAGGCAGATCACAGACAAGGGCCTGTCACCTGGGCGAGCAGTGGAGAGTTATGACATCACAATGCCCCCTTAGGCAGATCACAGAAAAGGGCCTGTCACCTGGGTGACCAGTGCAGAGATATGATGAAACAATGCCCCCTTAGGCAAATCACTGACAAGGGTCTGTCACCTGGGTGACCAGTGCAGGGTTATGGTGTCACAATCCCCCCTTAGGAAGATCACAGACAAGGGCCTGTCAACTGGGTGACCAGTGCAGTGGTATTATGTCACAATGCACCCTTAGGGAGATCACAGACTATGGCCTGTCACCTGGGTGACAAGTGCAGTGTTATGATGTCACAATGCCCCCTTAGACAGATCACAGACAAGGGTATGTCACTTGGGTGCCCAGTGCAGAGTTATAATGTCACAATGCCCCCCTATGCACATCACAGTCTAGGGACTGTCAACTCGGGGACCAGTGCAGAATTGTGATGTCACAATGCCCCCTCAGGCAGATCAAACACAGGGGTCTGTCACCTGGGTGACCAGTGCTGATTTATGATGTCACAATGACCCCTTAGGCAGATCACAGAAAAGGGACTGTCACCTGGGCGACCAGTGCAGAGTTATGATGTCATAACGCCCGCTTAGGCAGATCACAGACAAGGGCCTGGCACCTGGGTTACCACTGCAGAATTATGATGTCACAATACCCCCTTAGGCAGTTCACAGACAAAGGCCTGTCACCTGGGCGACCAGTGCAGAGTTATGATGTCACAATGCCCACTTAGGCAGATCACAGAGAAGGGCCTGTCACCTGGGTGGACAGTGCTGAGTTAGGATGTCACAATGCCCCCTTAGGCAGATCACAGACAAGGGACAGTCACCTGGGAGACCAGGGCAGATTTATGATGTTGCAATGCCCCCTTAGGCAGATCACAGACAAGGGCCTCTCAGCTGGGTTACCAGTGCAGTGTTATTATGTCACAATGCCACCTTAGGCAGATCACAGACAAGGTACTGTCACCTGGGTGACTAGTGCAGTCTCTTGATGTCACAATGCCCCCTTAGCTAGATCAAAGACAATGGCCTTTCACCTCGGCGCCCTGTGAAGAGTTATTATGTCACAATGCCCCCTTAGGCAGATAACAGAAAAGAGCCTGTCACCTGGGTGCCCAATGCGGAGTTATGAAGTCACAATGTGCCCTTCAGCAGATCAACGTCAAGGGCCTGTCACCTGGGTTCCCAATGCTGAGCTATGATGTCAGAATGCCCCCTTAGGAATATCACAGACAATGGACTGTCACCTGGGTGCCCAGTGCGGTGTTATGATGTCACAATGCCCTCTTAGGCAGATCACAGAGAAGGGCCTGTCACCTGGGTGCCCAGTGCAGAGTTATGATGTCACAATGCCCCCTTAGGCTGATCACAGTCAACGGCCTCTCACCTGGGTTACCAGTGCAGTGTTATGATGTCACAATGCCCCCTTAGACAGATCAAAGACAAGGGCCTGTCACCTCGGTGAACAGTGTAGATTTATGATGTCACAATACCACCTTAGGCAGATCACAGACAAGGTCCGGTCACCTGGGTGCCCAGTGCAGACTTATGTTGTCACAATGACCCCTTAGGCAGATCACAGACAAGGGACTGTCACCTGGGTGCCCAGTGCAGAGTTATGATGCCACAATGCGCCCTTAGGGAGATCACAGACAAGGGCCTGTCTCCTGGGAGACCAGGGAAGAGTCATGATGTGACAATGCCCCCTTAGGCAGATCACAGACAGGGGTCTGTCACCTGGGCGAGCAGTGCAGAGTTATGACAACACAATGCCCCCCTAGGCATATCACAGACAAGGGCCTGTCACCTGGGTGACCAGTGCAGAGATATGATGCCACAATGCCCCCTTAGGCAGATCACTGACAAGGGTCTGTCACCTGGGTGACCAGTGCAGGGTTATGATGTCACAATCCCCCCTTAGGAAGATCACAGACAAGGGCCTGTCAACTGGGTGACCAGTGCAGTGTTATGATGTCACAATGCCCCCTTAGGGAGATCACAGACAATGGCCTGTCACCTGGGTGACAAGTGCGGTGTTATGATGTCACAATGCCCCCTTAAGCAGATCACAGACAAGGGCATGTCACCTGTGTGCCCAGTGCAGAGGTATAATGTCACAATGACCCCTTATGCACATCAGAGACTAGGGAATGTCACCTCGGTGACCAGGGCAGAATTATGATGCCACAATGCCCCCTCAGGCAGATCAAACACAGGGGTCTGTCACCTGGGTGACCAGTGCAGACTTATGATGTCACAATGCCCCTTAGGCAGATCACAGACAAGAGTCTGTCACCTGGGTGACCCGTGCAGGGTTATGATATCACTATGACCCCTTATGCAGATCACAGTCAAGGGTCTGTCAACCGGGTGATGCGTGCAGGGTTATGATGTCACATTCCCCCTTAGGCCTAACACAGACGAGTGTCTGTCACCTGGGTGACCCGTGCAGAGTTATGGTTTCACAATGCCCCCTTAGGCAGATCACAGACAAGGTTCCGTCACCTGGGTGACAAATGCAGAGTTATGATGTCACAATGCCCCATTAGGCAGATCACAGACAATGATCTGTCACCTGGATGACCAGGGCAGAGATATGATGTCATAATGCCCCTTAGGCAGATCACAGACAAGGGTCTGTCACCTGGGTGACCAGTGCAGTGTTATGATGTCACAATGCCCCCTTAGGCTGATCACCTACAAGGGTCTTTCACATGGGTTACCAGTGCAGATTTATGATCAGAATGCCCCTTTAGCCCGATCACAGACAAGGGTCTGTCATCTGTTTGACCTGTGCACAGTCCTGATGACAAAATGCCCCCTTAGGGAGATCACAGACACAGGTCTGTCACCACGGTGACCAGTGCAGAGTTCTGATGTCACAATGCCGCGTTAGGGAGATCACAGAAATGGGCCTATCACCAGGATCCCTATTGCAGTATTATGATGTCACATTTCCACATTAGGCAGATCACAGACAAAGTTCTGTCACCTGGGTTACCAGTGCAGAGTTATGACGTCACAATGACCCTTTAGCCAGATCACAGAAAAGGGCCTGTCACCTGGGTGCCCATTGCAGAGTTATGATGTCCCAATGCCGCCTTAGGCAGATCAGAGACAAGGGTCTGTCACCTGGGTGACCAGTGCAGCGTTATGATGTCACAATGCCCCCTTAAGCAGATCACACACAGAGGTCTGTCACCTGGGTGTCCGGTGCAGAGTTATGATGTCACAATGACCCCTTAGGCAGATCAAAGACAAGCGTCTCTCACCTGGGTATCCAGTGCAGAGTTATGATGTCACAATGCACCCTTAGGCAGACCAAAGTAAACGGTCTGTCACCTTGGTGACCAGCGCAGAGTTATGATGTCACAATGCCCTCTTATGCAGATCAAAGACAAGGGACTATCACCAGGGTGACCCGTGCAGAGTTATGATGTCACAATGCCCCCTTAGGCAGATCACAGTCAAGAGCCTTCACCTGGGCGACCAGTGCGGAGTTATGATATCACAATGCCCCCTAAGACAGATCACAGACAAGGGTCTGTCACCTGGGTGACCAGTGCGGAGTTATGATGTCACAATGCCCCCTAAGACAGATCACAGACAAGGGTCTGTCTCCTGGGTGACCAGTGCTGTATTATGTTGTCACAATGACCCCATAGGCAGATCACAGACAAGG
The DNA here is from genome assembly GCF_029281585.2 of Gorilla gorilla gorilla. Taxonomy (NCBI): domain Eukaryota; kingdom Metazoa; phylum Chordata; class Mammalia; order Primates; family Hominidae; genus Gorilla; species Gorilla gorilla. Next base: position 31,420,843 of record NC_073241.2, on the reverse strand, counting down.
GCCTGTCACCTGGGTGACCCATGCAGTGTTATGATGTCATAATGCCCCCTTAGGCAGATCACAGTTAATGGACTGTCACCTGGGCGTCCAGTGCAGAGTTATGATTTCACAATGCCCCCTTAGGCAAATCACAGAAAAGGGCCTGTTCACCTGGGTGCCCAGTGCAGAGTTATGATGTCAGAATGCCCCCTTAGGAATATCACAGACAAGGGACTGTCATCAGTGTGCCGAGTGCGGTGTTATAATTTCACAATGCCCTCTTAGGCAGATCACAGACAAGGGCCTGTCACCTGGGAAACCAGGGCAGAGTTATGATGTCACAATGCCCCCTGAGGCAGATCACAAACCAGGGCCTGTCACCTGGGTGAACAGTGCAGAGTTATGACGTCACAATCCCCCCTTAGGCAGATCACAGACAAAGGCCTATCACCTGGGTGCCCAGTGCAGAGTTTTGATGTCACAATGCCCCCTTAGGCTGATCACAGACAACGGCCTCTCACCTGGGTTACCAGTGCAGTGTTACGATGTCACAATGCCCCCTTAGGCAGATCAAAGACAAGGGCCTGTCACCTGGGTGAACAGTGCAGAGTTATGACGTCACAATCCCACCTTAGCAGATCACAGAAAAGGGCCTGTCACCTGGGTCACCATTGCGGAGTTATGATGTCACAACGCACCCTTAGGAATATCACAGACAAGGGACTGTCACCTGGGTGGCCCGTGCAGACTTATGATGTCACAATGCCCCCTTAGGCTGATCACTGACAAGAGTCTGCCAGCTGGATGACCCGTTCAGGGTTATGATGTCACAATGCCCCCTTAACCTGATCACACACAAGGGTCTGTCACCTGGGTGACCCTTGCAGAGTTGTGATGTCACAATGCCCCTTAGGCATATCACAGACAAGGGCCTGTCACCAAGGTGCCAAATGCTGAGTTATGATGTCACAATGCCCCCTTAGGCAAATCGCAGACAACGGCCTGTCACCTGGGTGAACAGTGCAGAGTTATGATGTCACAATGCCCCCTTAGGCAGATCAAAGACAAGGGCCTGTCACCTGGGTGCCCAATGCTGAGTTATGATGTCACAATGACCCCTTAGGGAGATCACAGACAAGGGACTGTCACCTGGTTGCCCAGTGCAGAGTTATGATGCCACAATGCCCCCTTAGGGAGATCACAGACAAGGGCCTGTCACCTGGGCGTCCAGTGCAGAGTTATGAATTCACAATGCCCCCTTAGGCAAATCACAGAAAAGGGCCTGTTCACCTGGGTGCCCAGTGCAGAGTTATGATGTCAGAATGCCCCCTTAGGAATATCACAGACAAGGGACTGTCATCAGTGTGCCGAGTGCGGTGTTATAATTTCACAATGCCCTCTTAGGCAGATCACAGACAAGGGCCTGTCACCTGGGAAACCAGGGCAGAGTTATGATGTCACAATGCCCCCTGAGGCAGATCACAAACCAGGGCCTGTCACCTGGGTGAACAGTGCAGAGTTATGACGTCACAATCCCCCCTTAGGCAGATCACAGACAAAGGCCTATCACCTGGGTGCCCAGTGCAGAGTTTTGATGTCACAATGCCCCCTTAGGCTGATCACAGACAACGGCCTCTCACCTGGGTTACCAGTGCAGTGTTACGATGTCACAATGCCCCCTTAGGCAGATCAAAGACAAGGGCCTGTCACCTGGGTGAACAGTGCAGAGTTATGACGTCACAATCCCACCTTAGCAGATCACAGAAAAGGGCCTGTCACCTGGGTCACCATTGCGGAGTTATGATGTCACAACGCACCCTTAGGAATATCACAGACAAGGGACTGTCACCTGGGTGGCCCGTGCAGACTTATGATGTCACAATGCCCCCTTAGGCTGATCACTGACAAGAGTCTGCCAGCTGGATGACCCGTTCAGGGTTATGATGTCACAATGCCCCCTTAACCTGATCACACACAAGGGTCTGTCACCTGGGTGACCCTTGCAGAGTTGTGATGTCACAATGCCCCTTAGGCATATCACAGACAAGGGCCTGTCACCAAGGTGCCAAATGCTGAGTTATGATGTCACAATGCCCCCTTAGGCAAATCGCAGACAACGGCCTGTCACCTGGGTGAACAGTGCAGAGTTATGATGTCACAATGCCCCCTTAGGCAGATCAAAGACAAGGGCCTGTCACCTGGGTGCCCAATGCTGAGTTATGATGTCACAATGACCCCTTAGGGAGATCACAGACAAGGGACTGTCACCTGGTTGCCCAGTGCAGAGTTATGATGCCACAATGCCCCCTTAGGGAGATCACAGACAAGGGCCTGTCTCCTGGGAGACCAGGGAAGGGTTATGATGTGACAATTCCCCCTTAGGCAGATCACAGACAAGGGCCTGTCACCTGGGCGAGCAGTGGAGAGTTATGACATCACAATGCCCCCTTAGGCAGATCACAGAAAAGGGCCTGTCACCTGGGTGACCAGTGCAGAGATATGATGAAACAATGCCCCCTTAGGCAAATCACTGACAAGGGTCTGTCACCTGGGTGACCAGTGCAGGGTTATGGTGTCACAATCCCCCCTTAGGAAGATCACAGACAAGGGCCTGTCAACTGGGTGACCAGTGCAGTGGTATTATGTCACAATGCACCCTTAGGGAGATCACAGACTATGGCCTGTCACCTGGGTGACAAGTGCAGTGTTATGATGTCACAATGCCCCCTTAGACAGATCACAGACAAGGGTATGTCACTTGGGTGCCCAGTGCAGAGTTATAATGTCACAATGCCCCCCTATGCACATCACAGTCTAGGGACTGTCAACTCGGGGACCAGTGCAGAATTGTGATGTCACAATGCCCCCTCAGGCAGATCAAACACAGGGGTCTGTCACCTGGGTGACCAGTGCTGATTTATGATGTCACAATGACCCCTTAGGCAGATCACAGAAAAGGGACTGTCACCTGGGCGACCAGTGCAGAGTTATGATGTCATAACGCCCGCTTAGGCAGATCACAGACAAGGGCCTGGCACCTGGGTTACCACTGCAGAATTATGATGTCACAATACCCCCTTAGGCAGTTCACAGACAAAGGCCTGTCACCTGGGCGACCAGTGCAGAGTTATGATGTCACAATGCCCACTTAGGCAGATCACAGAGAAGGGCCTGTCACCTGGGTGGACAGTGCTGAGTTAGGATGTCACAATGCCCCCTTAGGCAGATCACAGACAAGGGACAGTCACCTGGGAGACCAGGGCAGATTTATGATGTTGCAATGCCCCCTTAGGCAGATCACAGACAAGGGCCTCTCAGCTGGGTTACCAGTGCAGTGTTATTATGTCACAATGCCACCTTAGGCAGATCACAGACAAGGTACTGTCACCTGGGTGACTAGTGCAGTCTCTTGATGTCACAATGCCCCCTTAGCTAGATCAAAGACAATGGCCTTTCACCTCGGCGCCCTGTGAAGAGTTATTATGTCACAATGCCCCCTTAGGCAGATAACAGAAAAGAGCCTGTCACCTGGGTGCCCAATGCGGAGTTATGAAGTCACAATGTGCCCTTCAGCAGATCAACGTCAAGGGCCTGTCACCTGGGTTCCCAATGCTGAGCTATGATGTCAGAATGCCCCCTTAGGAATATCACAGACAATGGACTGTCACCTGGGTGCCCAGTGCGGTGTTATGATGTCACAATGCCCTCTTAGGCAGATCACAGAGAAGGGCCTGTCACCTGGGTGCCCAGTGCAGAGTTATGATGTCACAATGCCCCCTTAGGCTGATCACAGTCAACGGCCTCTCACCTGGGTTACCAGTGCAGTGTTATGATGTCACAATGCCCCCTTAGACAGATCAAAGACAAGGGCCTGTCACCTCGGTGAACAGTGTAGATTTATGATGTCACAATACCACCTTAGGCAGATCACAGACAAGGTCCGGTCACCTGGGTGCCCAGTGCAGACTTATGTTGTCACAATGACCCCTTAGGCAGATCACAGACAAGGGACTGTCACCTGGGTGCCCAGTGCAGAGTTATGATGCCACAATGCGCCCTTAGGGAGATCACAGACAAGGGCCTGTCTCCTGGGAGACCAGGGAAGAGTCATGATGTGACAATGCCCCCTTAGGCAGATCACAGACAGGGGTCTGTCACCTGGGCGAGCAGTGCAGAGTTATGACAACACAATGCCCCCCTAGGCATATCACAGACAAGGGCCTGTCACCTGGGTGACCAGTGCAGAGATATGATGCCACAATGCCCCCTTAGGCAGATCACTGACAAGGGTCTGTCACCTGGGTGACCAGTGCAGGGTTATGATGTCACAATCCCCCCTTAGGAAGATCACAGACAAGGGCCTGTCAACTGGGTGACCAGTGCAGTGTTATGATGTCACAATGCCCCCTTAGGGAGATCACAGACAATGGCCTGTCACCTGGGTGACAAGTGCGGTGTTATGATGTCACAATGCCCCCTTAAGCAGATCACAGACAAGGGCATGTCACCTGTGTGCCCAGTGCAGAGGTATAATGTCACAATGACCCCTTATGCACATCAGAGACTAGGGAATGTCACCTCGGTGACCAGGGCAGAATTATGATGCCACAATGCCCCCTCAGGCAGATCAAACACAGGGGTCTGTCACCTGGGTGACCAGTGCAGACTTATGATGTCACAATGCCCCTTAGGCAGATCACAGACAAGAGTCTGTCACCTGGGTGACCCGTGCAGGGTTATGATATCACTATGACCCCTTATGCAGATCACAGTCAAGGGTCTGTCAACCGGGTGATGCGTGCAGGGTTATGATGTCACATTCCCCCTTAGGCCTAACACAGACGAGTGTCTGTCACCTGGGTGACCCGTGCAGAGTTATGGTTTCACAATGCCCCCTTAGGCAGATCACAGACAAGGTTCCGTCACCTGGGTGACAAATGCAGAGTTATGATGTCACAATGCCCCATTAGGCAGATCACAGACAATGATCTGTCACCTGGATGACCAGGGCAGAGATATGATGTCATAATGCCCCTTAGGCAGATCACAGACAAGGGTCTGTCACCTGGGTGACCAGTGCAGTGTTATGATGTCACAATGCCCCCTTAGGCTGATCACCTACAAGGGTCTTTCACATGGGTTACCAGTGCAGATTTATGATCAGAATGCCCCTTTAGCCCGATCACAGACAAGGGTCTGTCATCTGTTTGACCTGTGCACAGTCCTGATGACAAAATGCCCCCTTAGGGAGATCACAGACACAGGTCTGTCACCACGGTGACCAGTGCAGAGTTCTGATGTCACAATGCCGCGTTAGGGAGATCACAGAAATGGGCCTATCACCAGGATCCCTATTGCAGTATTATGATGTCACATTTCCACATTAGGCAGATCACAGACAAAGTTCTGTCACCTGGGTTACCAGTGCAGAGTTATGACGTCACAATGACCCTTTAGCCAGATCACAGAAAAGGGCCTGTCACCTGGGTGCCCATTGCAGAGTTATGATGTCCCAATGCCGCCTTAGGCAGATCAGAGACAAGGGTCTGTCACCTGGGTGACCAGTGCAGCGTTATGATGTCACAATGCCCCCTTAAGCAGATCACACACAGAGGTCTGTCACCTGGGTGTCCGGTGCAGAGTTATGATGTCACAATGACCCCTTAGGCAGATCAAAGACAAGCGTCTCTCACCTGGGTATCCAGTGCAGAGTTATGATGTCACAATGCACCCTTAGGCAGACCAAAGTAAACGGTCTGTCACCTTGGTGACCAGCGCAGAGTTATGATGTCACAATGCCCTCTTATGCAGATCAAAGACAAGGGACTATCACCAGGGTGACCCGTGCAGAGTTATGATGTCACAATGCCCCCTTAGGCAGATCACAGTCAAGAGCCTTCACCTGGGCGACCAGTGCGGAGTTATGATATCACAATGCCCCCTAAGACAGATCACAGACAAGGGTCTGTCACCTGGGTGACCAGTGCGGAGTTATGATGTCACAATGCCCCCTAAGACAGATCACAGACAAGGGTCTGTCTCCTGGGTGACCAGTGCTGTATTATGTTGTCACAATGACCCCATAGGCAGATCACAGACAAGGGCCTGTCACCTGGGTGACCCATGCAGTGTTATGATGTCATAATGCCCCCTTAGGCAGATCACAGTTAATGGACTGTCACCTGGGTGACCAGTGCAGAGTTATGATGTCACAATGCCCCCTTAGGCAGATCACAGACAAGGGTCTGTCACCTGGATAAGCAGTGCAGAGTTATGATGTCACAATGCCCCCTTAGGCAGATCAAAGAAAAGGGTCTGTCACCTGGGTGACCAGTGCAGTGTTATCATGTCACAGTGCCCACTTAGGCAGATAAAATCCAGGGTCTGTCACCTCAGTGATCAGTGCAGAGTTATGATGTCACAATGACCCCTTAGGGTGATCAACGACCAGAGTCTGTCACCTGGGTGACCAGTGCAGAGTTCTCGTGTCACAATGCTGCCTTAGGCAGATGAAAGAAAAGGGTGTGTCACCTGGGTGACTAGTGCAGTATTATGATGTCACAGTGACCCCTTAGGGAGATCAAAGACAAGGGTCTGTCACCTGGATGACCAGGGCAGAGTTATGATGTCACTATGCCAACTTAGGCAGTTCACAGACAAGTGTCTGTCACCTGGGTGAGCAGTGCAGAATTATGATGTCACAATGCCCCCTTAGGCAGATAACAGATAAGGGTCTGTCACCTGGGTGACCATTGCAGAGTTATGATGTCACAATGACCCGTTAGGCAGATCAAAGACCAGGGTCTGTCACCTGGGTGACCAGTGAAGAGTTATGATGTCACAATACCCCTTAGGCAGACCACAGACGAGGGTCTGTCACCTGGGTGACCAGTGCAGAGTTATGATGTCACAATGACCCCTTAGGCAGATTACAGACAAGATTCTGTCACCTGGGTGACCAGTGCAGTGTTATGATGTCACAATGTCCCCTTAGGGAGATCACAGACAAGGGTCTGACACCAGGGCCACAAGTGCAGAGTTAGGATGTCACAATGCTCCCTTGGGCAGATGAAGGAAAAGGGTCTGACACCTGGGTGACCAGTGCAGTGTTATGATGTCACAATGACCCCTTAGGCAGATCAAAGACAAGGGTCTGTCACCTGGATGACCAGGACAGAGTTATGATGTCCCAATGCTGCCTTAGGAAGATCACAGACAAGGGTCTATCACCTGGCTGAGCAGTGCAGAATTATGATGTCACAATGCCCCCTTAGGCAAAAAACAGACAAGGGTCTGTCACCTGGGTGACCCGTGAAGAGTTATGATGTCACAATGCACCCTTAGGCAGATGACAGACAAGTGTCTGTCACCTGGGTGACCCATGTGGAATTATGATGTCACAGTGCCCCTTAGGCAGATGACAGACAAGTGTCTGTTGCCTGGGAGAGCAGTGCAGGGTTATGATTTCACAATGCCCCCTTAGGCAGAGCACAGACAAGGGTCTGTCACCACGGTGACCAGTGCAGAGTTATGACGTGACAATGCCCACTTAGGCGGATCACAGACAAGGGTCTGTCACTTGGGTGACCAGTGCAGAGTCATGATGTCACAATGCCGCCATAGGCAGATCACAGAAGTGGGCCTGTCACCTGGGTCCCCATTGCACAGTTTTGATGTCACAATGCCACCTTAGGCAGATCACAGACAAGGGTCTGTCACCTGGGTGACCAGTGCAGAGTTATGATGTCACAATGCCACCTTAGGCAGATAACGAACAAGGGTCTGTCGTAAGGGTGACGAGTGCAGTGTTGTGATGTCCAAATGCCCCCTTAGGCAGATCACAGACAAGGTTCTGTCGCCTGGGTGACCAGTGCAGAGTCCTGATGTCACAATGCCCCCTTAGGCAGATCACAGAAAAGGGAATGTGACCTGGTTGCCCATTGCAGAGTTATGATGTCACAATGTCGCCTTAGGCACATCACAGACAAGCGCCTGTCACCTGGGTGACCAGTGCAGCGTTATGATGTCACAATGACCCTTAGGCAGATCACAGACAAGGGTCTGTCACCTGGGGGACCAGTGCAGATTTATGATGTCCCAATGACTCCTTAGGCAGATCAAAGACAAGGGTCTGTCACCTGGGTGACCATTGCAGAGTTATGATGTCACAATGCCCCCTTAGGCAGAGCAGAGACAAGGGTCTGTCACCTTGGTTACCAGCGCAGAGTTATGATGTGACAATGCCCACTTATGGAGATCAAAGACAATGGTCTATCACCAGGGTGACCCATGCAGAGTTATGATGTCACAATGCAACCTTTGGCAGATCACAGACAAGTGTCTGTCACCTGCGTGTCCCGTGCAGAGTTATGATGTCACAATGCCCCCTTAGGCAGATCACAGACAAGGGTCTGTCACCTTGGTGACCAGTGCAGAATCATGATGTCACAATTCCCCTTAGGCAGCTCACAGACAAGGGTCTGTCACCTGGGTGACCAGTGCAGTGTTATGATGTCACAATGCCCCCTTAGGCTGATCACTTACAAGGGTCTTTCACATGGGTGACCAGTGCAGATTTATGATCAGAATGCCTCCTTAGGACGATCACAGACAAGGGCCTGTCACCAAGGTGCCCAAGGCTGAGTTCTGATGTCACAATGCCCCCTTAGGCAGATCACAGACAACGGCCTGTCACCTGGGTGACCAGTGCAGAATTATGATGTCACAATGCCCCTTTAGGCAGATGAAAGACAAGGGCCTGTCACCTGGGTGCCCAGTGCAGAGTTATGATGTCACAATGCCCGCTTAGGGAGATCACAGACAAGAGCCTGTCTCCGGGGAGACCAGGGAAGAGTTATGATGTGACAATGCCCCCTTAGGCAGATCACAGACAAGGTCCTGTCACCTGGGTGACCAGAGCCGTGTTATTATGTCACAATGCCCCCTTAGGCAGATCACAGACAAGGGCCTGTCACGTGGGTGAGCGGTGCAGAGTTGTGGTGTCACAATGCCCCCTTAGGCGGATCACAGACCAGGGCCTGTCAGCTGGGTGACCCGTGCAGTGTTATGATGTCACTATGCCCCCTTAGGCATATCAAAGACAAGGGCCAGTCACCTAGGTGAACAGTGCAGAGTTATGATGTCACAATGCCCCCTTAGTGAGATCTCAGTCAAGGATCCCACACCTGGTTGACCAGTGCACAGTTATGGTGTTACAACGCCCCCTGAGGCAGATCACAGACAAGGGTCTGTCACCACGGTGACCAGTGCAGAGTTATGATGTCACAATGCCCAATTAGGCAGATCACAGACAAGGGTCTGTCACATGGGTGACCAGTGCAGAGTCATGATGTCAAAATGCTGTCTTAGGCAGATCACAGAAATGGGCCTGTCACCTGGGTCCCCATTGCACAGTTATGATGTCAGAATGCCACCTTAGGCAGATCACAGAGAAGGGTCTGTCACCTTGGTGACCAGCGCAGAGTTACGATGTCACAATGACCCCTTATGTAGATCAAAACAAGGGTCTATCACCAGGGTGACCCGTGCAGTGTTATGATGTCACAAAGCTGCCTTAGGCAGATCACAGACAAGCGTCTGCCACCTGGGACAACAGTGCGGAGTTATGATGTCACAATGCCCCCTTAGCTGATCAGAGCCAAAGGCTTGTCACCTGGGTGACCCGTGCAGAGTTAAGATGTCACAACGCACCCTTAGGCAGATCACAGACAAGGGTCTGTCCCCTGGGTGACCAGTGCAGAATTATGATGTCACAATGCCCCTTAGGCTGATGATAGACAAGTGTCTGCCACATGGGTGACCAGTGCAGGGTTATGATTTCAGAATGCCCCCTTAGGCAGATCACAGACAAGGGTCTGTCACCTGGGTGACCATTGCAGAGTTATGAGGTCACAATGACCCCTTAGGCTGATCAAAGACCAGGGTCTGTCACCTGGGTGACCAGTGAAGAGTTATGATGTCACAATACCCCTTAGGCAGACCACAGACGAGGGTCTGTCACCTGGGTGACAAGTGCAGAGTTATGAGGTCACAATGACCCCTTAGGCCGATCAAAGACCAGGGTCTGTCACCTGGGTGACCAGTGAAGAGTTATGATGTCACAATACCCCTTAGGCAGACCACAGACGAGGGTCTGTCACCTGGGTGACCAGTGCAGGGTTATGATGTCACAATGATACCTTAGGCAGATTACAGACAAGGTTCTGTCAGCTGGGTGACCAGTGCAGTGTTATGATGTCACAATGCCCCCTTAGGGAGATCACAGACAAGGGACTGTCACCTGGTCAACAAGTGCAGAGTTAGGATGTCACAATGCTCCCTTAGGCAGATGAAGGAAAAGGGTCTGTCACCTGGGTGACTAGTGCAGTGTTATGATGTCACAATGACCCCTTAGGCAGATCAAAGACAAGGGTCTGTCACCTGGATGACCAGGGCAGAGTTATGATGTCCCAATGCTGCCTTAGGCAGATCACAGACAAGGGTCTGTCACCTGGGTGACCCATGAGGAATTATGATGTCACAGTGCCCCTTAGGCAGATGACAGACAAGTGTCTGCCACCTGGGTGAGCAGTGCAGGGTTATGATTTCACAATGCCCCCTTAGGCAGATCACAGACAAGGGTCTTTCACCTGGGTGAGCAATGCAGAGTTATGATGTCACAATGCCCCCTTAGGGAGATCACAGTGAATGGTTCGTCTCCTGGTTGACCAGTGTGCCGTTGTGATGTTACAATGCCCCTTAGGCAGATCACAGACTAGGGTCTGTCACCACGGTGAACAGTGCAGAGTTATGACGTCACAATGCCCGCTTAGGCAGATCAAAGACAAGGGTCTGTCGCTTGGGTGACCAGTGCAGAGTCATGATGTCACAATGCCGCCTTAGGCAGATCACAGAAATGGGACTGTCACCTGGGTCCCCATTGCACAGTTTTGATGTCACAATGCCACCTTAGGCAGATCACAGACAAGGGTCTGTCACCTGGGTGACCATTGCAGAGTTATGATGTCACAATGACCACTTAGGCAGATAACGAACAAGGGTCTGCCGTAAGGGTGATGAGTGCAGTGTTGTGATGTCAAAATGCCATCATAGGCAGATCAAAGACAAGGTTCTGTCGCCTTGGTGACCAGTGCAGAGTCCTGATGTCACAATGCCCCCTTAGGCAGATCACAGAAAAGGGAATGTGACCTGGTTGCCCATTGCAGAGTTATGATGTCACAATGCCGCCTTAAACACATCACAGACAAGCGTCTTTCACCTGGGTGACCAGTGCAGCGTTATGATGTCACAATGACCCTTAGGCAGATCACAGACAAGGGTCTGTCACCTGGGGAACCAGTGCAGAGTTATGATGTCACAATGACTCCTTAGGCAGATCAAAGACAAGGGTCTGTCACCTAGGTGACCATTGCAGAGTTATGATGTCACATTGCCCCCTTAGGCAGATCAGAGACAAGGGTCTGTCACCTTGGTGACCAGCGCAGAGTTATGATGTGACAATGCCCACTTATGGAGATCAAAGACAATGGTCTATCACCATGGTGACCCGTGCAGAGTTATGATGTCACAATGCAATCTTTGGCAGATCACAGACAAGGGTCTGTCACCTAAGTGACCCGTGCAGAGTTATGATATCACAATGACCCCGTAGGCGGATCACAGACAACGGTCAGTCACCTGGGTGACAAGTGCAGTGTTATGATGTCACAATACCCCCTTAGGCAGATAACAGACAAGGGCATGTCACCTGGGTGCCCAGTGAAGAGTTATATGGTCACAATGCCCCCTTATGCACATCACAGACTAGGGACTGTCACCTCGGTGACCAGTGCAGACTCATGATGTCAAAATGCCCTCTCAGGCAGATCAAACACAGGGGTCTGTCACCTGGGTCACCAGTGCAGACTTATGATGTCACAATGCCCCTTAGGCAGATCACAGACAAGAGTCTGTCACCTGGGTGACCCGTGCAGGGTTATGATGTCAGTATGCCCCCTTATGCAGATCACGGTCAAGGGTCTGCTACCTGGGTTATGTGTGCAGTGTTATGATGTCACATTGCCCCCATAGGCAGATCACAGACAAGTGTCTGTCACCTGCGTGACCCGTGCAGAGTTATGAATTCACAATGCCCTCTTAGGCAGATCACAGACAAGGGCCAGTCACCTTGGTGACAAGTTTAGAGTTATGATGTCACAATCCTCCTTAGGCAGATCACAGACAAGGGTCTGTCACCTGGGTGACCAGTGCAGAATTATGATGTCACAATGCCTCTTAGGCAGATCACAGACAAGGGTCTGTCACCTGGGTGACCAGTGCAGTGTTATGATGTCACAATGCCCCTTAGGCTGATCACATACAACGGTCTTTCACATGTGTGACTAGTGCAGAGTTATGATCAGAATACCCCTTAGGACGATCACAGACAAGGGCCTGTCACCAAGGTGCCCAAGGCTGAGTTATGATGTCACAATGCACCCTTACGCAGATCACAGGCAAGGGACTGACACTTTTGTGAGGGGTGTAGAATTATGATGTCACAATGCACCCTGAGGCAGATAACAGACAAGGGTCTGTCACCTGGGAGACAAGTGCAGAATTACGATGTCACAATGCCCCCTTAAGCAGTTCACAGACAAGGGTCTGTCACCTGGTTGACCAGTGCAGATTTATGATGTCACAACGCCCCCTTAGGCAGATCACAGACAATGGTTTCTCACCTTGGTGACCAATGCAGAATTATGATGTCACAATGCTTCATTAGGCAGATCACAGACAAGGGACTGTCAGCTGCGTGACCACTGCAGAGTTATGATGTCACAAGGACACCTTAGGGAGATCACAGACAAGGGCCTGTCACCTGGGTACCCCGTGCAGAGTTATGATGTAACAATTCCCCCTTAGGCAGATAAAAGACAAGGGTCGGTCACCTGGGTTACCAGTGCACTGTTATGATGTCACAATGCCCCCTTAGGCAGATCACAGACAAGGGTCTGTCATCATGGTGACCAGTGCAGAGTTAAGATGCAACAACGCCCCCATAGGCAGATCACAGACAAGGGTCTGTCACCTGGGTGACCAATGCAGAGTTATGATGTCAAAATGCCACTTAGGCAGATCACAGACAAGGTTCCATCACCTAGGTGACCAGGGCAGAGTTATGATGTCACAATGCCCACTTAGGCAGTTCACAGACAATGGTCTGTCACCTGGGTGACCAGTGCAGAGTTATGATGTCACAATGCCCACTTAGGCAGTTCACACACAATGGTCTGTCACCTTGGTGACCAGTGCAAAGTTATGATGTTGCAATGCACCCTTGGGCAGGTCACAGACAAGCATCTGTCACCTGGGTGTCCAGTGTAGAGTTATGATGTCACAATGCCCCATTAAGCAGATCACAGACAAGGGTCTGCCACCTGGGTGACCATTACAGAGTTATGATGTCACAATGCCCCCTTAGTAAGATCACAGAGAACGGTCTGTCACCTGGGTGACCAGTGCAGAATTATGATGTCACAATGCCCCCTTGGCTAGATCACAGACAAGGGTCTGTCACGTGGGTGACCAGTGCAGGTTTATGATGTCACAATGCACCCTTTGGCAGATAACGGAGAAGGATCTGTCACCAGGGTGACCAGTGAAGAGTTATGATATCACAATGCTCCTTTAGGAAGTTCACAGTCAAGGGTCTGTCACCTGGGTGACCAGTGGAGAGTTATGATGTCACAATGTCCCCTGAAGCAGATCACAGACTAGGGTCTGTCACCTGGGGTAGAAGTGCAGAGTTATGAAGTCACAATGCCCCTTAGGCAGTTCACAGACAAGGGTCGGTCACCTGGGTGTCCAGTGCAGATTTATGATGTCACAACGCCCCTTTAGGCAGATCACAGAGAATGGTCTCTCACCTTGGTTTCCAATACAGAGTTATGATTTCACAATGACCCCTTAGGCAGATCACAGACAAGGGTCTGTTACCTGCGTGACCAGTGCAGAGTTATGATGTCAGAATGCCACCATAGGCAGATCACAGACAACGGTCTGTCACCTGGGTGACCCGTGCAGAATTATGATGTCACAATGCCCCCTTTGGCAGATAACAGAGAAGGGTCTGGCACCAGGGTGACCAGTGCCGAGTTATGATGTCACAATGCCCCTTAGGCAGATCACAGACAAGGGTCTGTCAAGTGGGTGATGAGTGCAGAGTTATGATGTTACAATGCCCCGTTAGGCAGATCACAGACAAGGTCCTGTCACCTGGGTGCCCAGTGCAGACTTATGAGGTCACAATGCCTCCTTAGGCAGATCACAGACAAGGGTCTGTCACCTGAGTGACCAGTGCAGAGTTATGATGTCACAATGCCCCCTTAGGCAGATCACAGACAAGGGTGTGTCACCTGGGTGACTATTGCAGAGTTATGATGTCACATTGCCCCCTTAGGCAGATCACAGACAGGGGTCTGTCAGCTGGGTGACCAGTGCAGCGTTATGATGTCACAATGTCCCCTTAGGCAGATAACGGAAAAGGGTCTGTCACCTGGGTGACCAGTGCAGTGTTATGATGTCACAATGCCCCCTTAGGCTGATCACATACAACGGTCTTTCACATGGGTGACTAGTGCAGAGTTATGATCAGAATGCCCCCTTAGGACGATCACAGACAAGGGCCTGTCACCAAGGTGCCCAAGGCTGAGATATGATGTCACAATGCCCCCTTAAGCAGATCTCAGACAACGTCCTGTCACCTGGGTGACAAGTGCAGAGTTATGATGTCACAATGCCCCTTTAGGCAGATGAAAGACAAGGGCCTGTCACCTGGGTGCCCAGTGCAGTGTTATGATGTCACAATGCCCGCTTAGGGAGATCACAGACAAGAGCCTGTCTCCGGGGATACCAGGGAAGAGTTAAGATGTGACAATGCCCCTTAGGCAGATCACAGACAAGGTCCTGTCGCCTGGGTGACCAGTGCCGTGTTATTATGTCACAATGCCACCTTAGGCAGATCACCGACAAGGGCCTGTCACGTGGGTGAGAGGTGCAGAGTTATGATGTCACAATGCCCCCTTAGGCAGATCACAGACCAGGGCCTGTCAGCTGGGTGACCCGCGCAGTGTTATGATGTCACTATGCCCCCTTATGCATATCAAAGACAAGGGCCAGTCACCTGGGTGAACAGTGCAGAGTTATGATGTCACAGTGCCACCTTAGGCAGATGAGAGACAAGGACCTGTCACCTGTGTTAGCAGTGCAGTGTTATGATGTCACAATGCCCCCTTAGGCGGATCACAGACAAGGGTATGTCACCTGGGTGACAAGTGCACAATTATGATGTCACAATGCCCCCTTAGGCAGATCACAGACAAGGGTCTGTCACCTGGGTTACCAGAGCGGAGTTAAGATGTCACAATGCCCACTTAGGCAGGTCAAAGACAAGGGCCTGTCACCTGCGTACCCAGTGCAGACTTATGATGTCAAAATGCCCCCTTAGGCAAATCAGAGACAAGGGTCTGTCTCCTGGGTGAGCAGTGTAGAGTTAAGATGTCACAATGACCCCTTAGGAAGATCACATTCAAGGGCCCATCACATGGGTGACCCGAGCAGAGTTATGATGTCACAATGCACCCTTAGGCAGTTCACAGACAAGGGTCTGTGACCTGGATGCTCTGTGCCGAGTTATGATGTCACAATTCCCCCTTAGGCAGATGAAAAACCAGAGTCTGTCACGTGGGTGACCAGTGCAGAGTTATGATGTCAAAATGCCCCCTTAGGCAGTTCACAGACAAGGGTCTCTCACCTGGGTGACCAGTGTAGAGTTATCATGTCACAATGATGCCTTAGGCAGATCACAGACAATGGTCTGTCACCTTGGTGACCAGTGCAAAGTTACGATGTTGCAATGCACCCTTGGGAAGGTCACAGACAAGCGTCTGTCAGCTGGGTGACCAGTGTAGAGTTATGATGTCACAATGCCCCATTCAGGAGATCACAGACAAGGGTCTGCCACCTGGGTGACCAATACAGATTTATGATGTCACAATGCCCCCTTAAGCAGTTGGCAGAAAAGGGTCTGTCACCTGGGTGTCGTGTGCCTAGTTATGATGTCACAATGCCTTCTTAGGCAGATCACACACAAAGGCTTGTCACCTGGGTGACCCGTACAGAGTTATGATGTCACAATGCACCCTTACGCAGATCACAGACAAGGGTCTGTCACCTGGGTGACCCATGCGGAATTATGATGTCACAGTGCCCCTTAGGTAGATGACAGACAAGTGTCTGTCACCCGGGTGAGCAGTGCAGGGTTATGATTTCACAATGCCCCCTTAGGCAGATCACAGACAAGGGTCTTTCACCTGGGTGAGCAATGCAGAGTTATGATGTCACAATGCCCCCTTAGGGAGATCACAGACAATGGTTCGTCTCCTGGTTGACCAGTGCACAGTTGTGATGTTACAATGTCCCTTAGGCAGATCACAGAAAAGGGTCTGTCACCACGGTGACCAGTGCAGAGTTATGACGTCACAATGCCCACTTAGTCAGATCACAGACAAGGGTCTGTCACTTGGGTGACCAGTGCAGAGTCATGATGTCACAATGCCACCTTAGGCAGATCACAGATATGGGCCTGTCACCTGAGTCCCCATTGCACAGCTTTGATGTCACAATGGCACCTTAGGCAGATCACAGACAAGAGTCTGTCACCTGGGTGACCCGTGCAGAGTTATGAATTCACAATGTCCTCTTAGGCGGATCACAGACAAGGGTCCGTCACCTTGGTGACAAATTCAGAGTTATAATGTCACAATGCCCCCTTAGGCAGATCACAGACAAGGGTCTGTCACCTGGCTGACCCATGCAGAATTATGATGTCACAATGCCCCTTAGGCAGCTCACAGACAAGGGTCTGACACCTGGGTGACCAGTGCAGTGTTATGATATCACAATGCCCCCTTAGGCTGATCACACACAAGGGTCTTTCACATGGGTGACGAGTGCAGATTTATGATCAGAATGCCCCCTTAGGACGATCACAGACAAGGGCCTGTCACCAACGTGCCCAAGGCTGAGTTATGATGTCACAATGACCCCTTAGGCAGATCACAGTCAAGGGTCTGTCACCTGGGTGACCAGTGGAGAGTTATGATGTCACAATGCCCCCTTAAGCAGATCACAGACAAGGGTGTGTCACCTGGGTGACCAGTGCAGATTTATCTTGTTACAACGCCCCTTTAGGCAGATCACAGACAATGGTTTCTCACCTTGGTGACCAATGCAGTGTTATGAGGTCACAATGCGGCTTTAGACAGATCACAGAGAAGGGTATGTCAACTGCGTGACCAGTGCAGAGTTATGATGTCACAATGCCCCCTTAGGCAGATCACAGACAAGGGTCTCTCACCTGGGTGTCCAGTGCAGAGTTATGATGTCACAATGACCCCTTAGGCAGATAACAGACAAGGGTCTGTCACCAGGGTTACCATTGCAGAGTTATGATGTCACAATTGCCACTTAGGCAAGTCAAAGACAAAGGCCTGTCACCTGGGTTCCCTGTGCAGACTTATGATGTCACAATGCACCCTTAGGCAGATCACAGACAAGGGTCTGTCTCTTGGGTGACCAGTGCACAGTTAAGATGTCACAATGACCGCGTAGGCAGATCATATTCAAGGGCCTGTCACATGGGTGACCCGAGCAGAGTTATAATGTCACAATGCCCCATTAAGCAGATCACAGACAAGGTTCTGCCACCTGGGTGACCATTGCAGAGTTATGATGTCACAATGACCCCTTACGCAGATCACAGACAAGGGTCTGTCACCTGGGTGACCAGTGAAGAGTTATGATGTCACAATGCAATCTTAGGCAGATCACAGACAATCGTCTGTCACCTGGGTGACCAGTGCAGACTTTTGATGTCACAATACCCCTTAGGCAGATCACAGACAAAGGTCTGTCACCTGCCTGACCAGTGCAGAATTATGATGTCAAAATTCCCCATTAGGCAGATCACAGACAAGGGTCTGTCACCTGGGTGACAGGCGCAGAGTTATGATGTCACAATACCCCCTTAGGCAGATAACGGACAAAGTTCGGTCAACAGGGTGACCAGTGAAGAGTTCTGATGTCACAATGCCCCTTTAGGCAGATCATAGACTATGGTCTGTCACCTTAGAGACCACTGGAGAGTTATGATGTCAAAATGCCCACTTAAGCAGATCAAAGACAAGGGTCTGTCACCTGGGAGACAAGTGCAGATTTACGATGTCCCTATGCCCCTTAAGCAGTTCACAGACAAGGTCTGTCACCTGTGTGACCAGTGCAGACTTATGATGTCACAACGCCCCCTTAGGGAGATCACAGACAATGGTTTCTCACGTTGGTGACCAATGCAGAGTTATGATGTCACAATGCCTTCATAGGCAGATCACAGCCAATGGTCTGTCACCTGGGTGACCAGTGCAGAGTTATGATGTCACAATGCCCCCTTAGGCAGATCACAGACAAGGGACTGTCACCTTGTTGACGAGTGCAGGGTTATGATGTCACAATGACCCCTTAGGCAGATAACGGAAAAGGATCTGTCACCAGGGTGACCAGTGAAAAGTTATGATGTCACAATGCCCAGTTAGGCACGTCACAGTCAAGGGTCTGTCACCTGGGTGACCAGTGGAGAGTTATGATGTCACAATGCCCCCTTAAGCAGATCACAGACAAGGGTCTATCACCTGGGGGACAAGTGCAGAGATATGAAGTCACAATGCACCCTTAGGCAGTTCACAGACAAGGGTCTGTAACCGGGTGTCCAGTGCAGATTTATGATGTCACAACCCCCCTTTAGGCAGATCACACACAATGGTCTGTCACCTTGGTGACCAGTGCAAAGTTATGATGTTGCAATGCACCCTTGGGCAGGTCACAGACAAGCATCTGTCACCTGGGTGTCCAGTGTAGAGTTATGATGTCACAATGCCCCATTAAGCAGATCACAGACAAGGGTCTGCCACCTGGGTGACCATTACAGAGTTATGATGTCACAATGCCCCCTTAGTAAGATCACAGAGAACGGTCTGTCACCTGGGTGACCAGTGCAGAATTATGATGTCACAATGCCCCTTAGCTAGATCACAGACAAGGGTCTGTCACGTGGGTGACCAGTGCATGTTTATGATGTCACAATGCACCCTTTGGCAGATAACGGAGAAGGATCTGTCACCAGGGTGACCAGTGAAGAGTTATGATATCACAATGCTCCTTTAGGCAGTTCACAGTCAAGGGTCTGTCACCTGGGTGACCAGTGTAGAGTTCTGATGTCACAATGCCTCTTTAGGCAGATCACAGGCAATGGTCTGTCACCTTAGAGACCACTGGAGAGTTATGATGTCAAAATGCCCCCTTAAGCAGATCAAAGACAAGGGTCTGTCACCTGGGAGACAAGTGCAGAGTTATGATGTCCCTATGCCCCTTAAGCAGTTCACAGACAAGGTCTGTCACCTGTGTGACCAGTGCAGACTTATGATGTCACAACGCCCACTTAGGGAGATCACAGACAATGGTTTCTCACGTTGGTGACCAATTCAGAGTTATGATGTCACAATGCCTTCTAAGGCATATCACAGCCAATGGTCTGTCACCTGGGTGACCAGTGCAGAGTTACGATGTCACAATGCCCCCTTAGGCAGATCACAGACAAGGTTCTGTTTCCTGCGTGACCAGTGCAGAGTTATGATGTCACAATGACCCTTAGGCAGATCACAGACAATGGTCTGTCACCTTGGTGACCAGTGCAGAGTTATGATGTCACATTTCCCCCTTAGGCAGATCACAGACAATGGTTTCTCACCATGGTGACCAATGCAGAGTTATGATGTCACAATGCCGCATTAGACTGTTCACAGACAAGGGTCTGTCAACTGCTTGACCAGTGCAGACTGATGATGTCACAATGCCCCCTTAGGCAGATCAAAGACAAGGGTGTGTCACCTGGGTGTCCCGTGCAGAGTTATGATGTCACAATGCCCTCTTAGGCAGATAACAGACAAGGGTCTGCCACCAGGGTGACTAGTGCAGAGTTCTGATGTCACAATGCCCACTTAGGCAGGTCAAAGTCAAGGGCCTGTCACCTGGGTTCCCAATGCAGACTTATGATGTCACAATGCTCCCTTAGGCAAATCACAGACAAGGGTCTGTCCCCTGGGTGACCAGTGCAGAGTTAAGATGTCACAATGACCCCTTAGGCAGATTACATTCAAGCGCCTGTCACATGGGTGACCCGAGCAGAGTTATGATGTCACAATACACCCTTACGCAGATCACAGGCAAGGGTCTGACACTTTTGTGATGGGTGTAGAATTATGATGTCACAATGCACCCTGAGGCAGATAACAGACAAGGGTCTGTCACCAGGGTGACCAGTGCCGAGTTATGATGTCACAATGACCCTTAGGCAGATCACAGACAATGGTCTGTCACCTGGGTGATGAGTGCAGAGTTATGATGTCACAATGCCCCTTAAGCAGATGACAGACAAGGGTCTGTCACCTGGGAGACAAGTGCAGAATTACGATGTCACAACGCCCCCTTAGGCAGATCACAGACAATGGTTTCTCACCTTGGTGACCAATGCAGAATTATGATGTCACAATGCTTCATTAGGCAGATCACAGACAAGGGTCTGTCAACTGCATGACCAGTGCAGAGTTATGATGTCACAAGGACACCTTAGGGAGATCACAGACAAGGGCCTGTCACCTGGGTGTCCCGTGCAGAGTTATGATGTAACAATGCCCCCTTAGGCAGATAAAAGACAAGGGTCGGTCACCTGGGTTACCAGTGCACTGTTATGATGTCACAATGCCCCCTTAGGCAGATCACAGACAAGGGTCTGTCATCATGGTGACCAGTACAGAGTTAAGATGCAACAACGCCCCCATAGGCAGATCACAGACAAGGGTCTGTCACCTGGGTGACCAATGCAGAGTTATGATGTCACAATGCCACTTAGGCAGATCACAGACAAGGTTCCATCACCTAGGTGGCCAGGGCAGAGTTATGATGTCACAATGCCCACTTAGGCAGTTCACAGACAATGGTCTGTCACCTGGGTGACCAGTGCAGAGTTATGATGTCACATTGCCCCTTAGGCAGATCACAGACAATGGTTTCTCACCATGGTGACCAATGCAGAGTTATGATGTCACAATGCCGCATTAGGCAGATCACAGACAGGGGTCTGTCAACTGCGTGACCAGTGCAGACTTAAGATGTCACAATGCCCCCTTAGGCAGATCAAAGACAAGGGTCTGTCACCTGGGTGTCCCGTGCAGAGTTATGATGTCACAATACCCTCTTAGGCAGATAACAGACAAGGGTCTGCCACCAGGGTGACCAGTGCAGAGTTATGATGTCACAATGCCCACTTGGGCAGGTCAAGACAAGGGCCTGTCACCTGGGTTCCCAGTGCAGACTTATGATGTCACAATGCCCAATTAGGCAAATCACAGACAAGGATCTGTCTCCTGGGTGACCAGTGTAGAGATAAGATGTCACAATGACCCCTTAGGCAGATCACATTCAAGGGCCTGTCACATGGGTGACCCGAGCAGAGTTATGATGTGACAATGCACCTTTAGGCCGATCACAGACAAGGGTCTGTGACCTGGGTGCCCCGTGCCGAGTTACGATGTCACAATGCACCCTTAGGCAGATCAAGGACCAGGGTCTGTCACGTGGTTGAACAGTGCAGAGTTATGACGTCAAAATGCCCCCTTCGGCATTTCACAGACAAGGCTATGTCACCTGGGTGACCAGTGCAGAGTTATGATGTCACAATGCCTCCTTAGGCTGATCACACACAATGGTCTGTCACCTTGGTGACCAGTGCAAAGTTATGATGTTGCAATGCACCCTTGGGCAGGTCACAGACAAGCATCTGTCACCTGGGTGTCCAGTGTAGAGTTATGATGTCACAATGCCCCATTAAGCAGATCACAGACAAGGGTCTGCCACCTGGGTGACCATTACAGAGTTATGATGTCACAATGCCCCCTTAGTAAGATCACAGAGAACGGTCTGTCACCTGGGTGACCAGTGCAGAATTATGATGTCACAATGCCCCTTAGCTAGATCACAGACAAGGGTCTGTCACGTGGGTGACCAGTGCATGTTTATGATGTCACAATGCACCCTTTGGCAGATAACGGAGAAGGATCTGTCACCAGGGTGACCAGTGAAGAGTTATGATATCACAATGCTCCTTTAGGCAGTTCACAGTCAAGGGTCTGTCACCTGGGTGACCAGTGTAGAGTTCTGATGTCACAATGCCTCTTTAGGCAGATCACAGGCAATGGTCTGTCACCTTAGAGACCACTGGAGAGTTATGATGTCAAAATGCCCCCTTAAGCAGATCAAAGACAAGGGTCTGTCACCTGGGAGACAAGTGCAGAGTTATGATGTCCCTATGCCCCTTAAGCAGTTCACAGACAAGGTCTGTCACCTGTGTGACCAGTGCAGACTTATGATGTCACAACGCCCACTTAGGGAGATCACAGACAATGGTTTCTCACGTTGGTGACCAATTCAGAGTTATGATGTCACAATGCCTTCTAAGGCATATCACAGCCAATGGTCTGTCACCTGGGTGACCAGTGCAGAGTTACGATGTCACAATGCCCCCTTAGGCAGATCACAGACAAGGTTCTGTTTCCTGCGTGACCAGTGCAGAGTTATGATGTCACAATGACCCTTAGGCAGATCACAGACAATGGTCTGTCACCTTGGTGACCAGTGCAGAGTTATGATGTCACATTTCCCCCTTAGGCAGATCACAGACAATGGTTTCTCACCATGGTGACCAATGCAGAGTTATGATGTCACAATGCCGCATTAGACTGTTCACAGACAAGGGTCTGTCAACTGCTTGACCAGTGCAGACTGATGATGTCACAATGCCCCCTTAGGCAGATCAAAGACAAGGGTGTGTCACCTGGGTGTCCCGTGCAGAGTTATGATGTCACAATGCCCTCTTAGGCAGATAACAGACAAGGGTCTGCCACCAGGGTGACTAGTGCAGAGTTCTGATGTCACAATGCCCACTTAGGCAGGTCAAAGTCAAGGGCCTGTCACCTGGGTTCCCAATGCAGACTTATGATGTCACAATGCTCCCTTAGGCAAATCACAGACAAGGGTCTGTCCCCTGGGTGACCAGTGCAGAGTTAAGATGTCACAATGACCCCTTAGGCAGATTACATTCAAGCGCCTGTCACATGGGTGACCCGAGCAGAGTTATGATGTCACAATACACCCTTACGCAGATCACAGGCAAGGGTCTGACACTTTTGTGATGGGTGTAGAATTATGATGTCACAATGCACCCTGAGGCAGATAACAGACAAGGGTCTGTCACCAGGGTGACCAGTGCCGAGTTATGATGTCACAATGACCCTTAGGCAGATCACAGACAATGGTCTGTCACCTGGGTGATGAGTGCAGAGTTATGATGTCACAATGCCCCTTAAGCAGATGACAGACAAGGGTCTGTCACCTGGGAGACAAGTGCAGAATTACGATGTCACAACGCCCCCTTAGGCAGATCACAGACAATGGTTTCTCACCTTGGTGACCAATGCAGAATTATGATGTCACAATGCTTCATTAGGCAGATCACAGACAAGGGTCTGTCAACTGCATGACCAGTGCAGAGTTATGATGTCACAAGGACACCTTAGGGAGATCACAGACAAGGGCCTGTCACCTGGGTGTCCCGTGCAGAGTTATGATGTAACAATGCCCCCTTAGGCAGATAAAAGACAAGGGTCGGTCACCTGGGTTACCAGTGCACTGTTATGATGTCACAATGCCCCCTTAGGCAGATCACAGACAAGGGTCTGTCATCATGGTGACCAGTACAGAGTTAAGATGCAACAACGCCCCCATAGGCAGATCACAGACAAGGGTCTGTCACCTGGGTGACCAATGCAGAGTTATGATGTCACAATGCCACTTAGGCAGATCACAGACAAGGTTCCATCACCTAGGTGGCCAGGGCAGAGTTATGATGTCACAATGCCCACTTAGGCAGTTCACAGACAATGGTCTGTCACCTGGGTGACCAGTGCAGAGTTATGATGTCACATTGCCCCTTAGGCAGATCACAGACAATGGTTTCTCACCATGGTGACCAATGCAGAGTTATGATGTCACAATGCCGCATTAGGCAGATCACAGACAGGGGTCTGTCAACTGCGTGACCAGTGCAGACTTAAGATGTCACAATGCCCCCTTAGGCAGATCAAAGACAAGGGTCTGTCACCTGGGTGTCCCGTGCAGAGTTATGATGTCACAATACCCTCTTAGGCAGATAACAGACAAGGGTCTGCCACCAGGGTGACCAGTGCAGAGTTATGATGTCACAATGCCCACTTGGGCAGGTCAAGACAAGGGCCTGTCACCTGGGTTCCCAGTGCAGACTTATGATGTCACAATGCCCAATTAGGCAAATCACAGACAAGGATCTGTCTCCTGGGTGACCAGTGTAGAGATAAGATGTCACAATGACCCCTTAGGCAGATCACATTCAAGGGCCTGTCACATGGGTGACCCGAGCAGAGTTATGATGTGACAATGCACCTTTAGGCCGATCACAGACAAGGGTCTGTGACCTGGGTGCCCCGTGCCGAGTTACGATGTCACAATGCACCCTTAGGCAGATCAAGGACCAGGGTCTGTCACGTGGTTGAACAGTGCAGAGTTATGACGTC
The DNA here is from genome assembly GCF_029281585.2 of Gorilla gorilla gorilla. NCBI lineage: Eukaryota > Metazoa > Chordata > Mammalia > Primates > Hominidae > Gorilla > Gorilla gorilla. The sequence continues at coordinate 31,396,088 of NC_073241.2, read as the reverse complement.
AAAATGCCCCCTTCGGCATTTCACAGACAAGGCTATGTCACCTGGGTGACCAGTGCAGAGTTATGATGTCACAATGCCTCCTTAGGCTGATCACACACAATGGTCTGTCACCTTGGTGACCAGTGCAAAGTTATGATGTTGCAATGCACCCTTGGGCAGGTCACAGACAAGCATCTGTCACCTGGGTGTCCAGTGTAGAGTTATGATGTCACAATGCCCCATTAAGCAGATCACAGACAAGGGTCTGCCACCTGGGTGACCATTACAGAGTTATGATGTCACAATGCCCCCTTAGTAAGATCACAGAGAACGGTCTGTCACCTGGGTGACCAGTGCAGAATTATGATGTCACAATGCCCCTTAGCTAGATCACAGACAAGGGTCTGTCACGTGGGTGACCAGTGCATGTTTATGATGTCACAATGCACCCTTTGGCAGATAACGGAGAAGGATCTGTCACCAGGGTGACCAGTGAAGAGTTATGATATCACAATGCTCCTTTAGGCAGTTCACAGTCAAGGGTCTGTCACCTGGGTGACCAGTGTAGAGTTCTGATGTCACAATGCCTCTTTAGGCAGATCACAGGCAATGGTCTGTCACCTTAGAGACCACTGGAGAGTTATGATGTCAAAATGCCCCCTTAAGCAGATCAAAGACAAGGGTCTGTCACCTGGGAGAGAAGTGCAGAGTTATGATGTCCCTATGCCCCTTAAGCAGTTCACAGACAAGGTCTGTCACCTGTGTGACCAGTGCAGACTTATGATGTCACAACGCCCACTTAGGGAGATCACAGACAATGGTTTCTCACGTTGGTGACCAATTCAGAGTTATGATGTCACAATGCCTTCTAAGGCATATCACAGCCAATGGTCTGTCACCTGGGTGACCAGTGCAGAGTTACGATGTCACAATGCCCCCTTAGGCAGATCACAGACAAGGTTCTGTTTCCTGCGTGACCAGTGCAGAGTTACGATGTCACAATGCCCCCATAGGCAGATCACAGACAAGGTTCTGTTACCTGCGTGACCAGTGCAGAGTTATGATGTCACAATGGTCTGTCACCTTGGTGACCAGTGCAGAGTTATGATATCACATTGCCCCCTTAGGCAGATCACAGACAATGGTTTCTCACCATGGTGAACAATGCAGATTTATGATGTCACAATGCCGCATTAGACTGTTCACAGACAAGGGTCTGTCAACTGCTTGACCAGTGCAGACTGATGATGTCACAATGCCCCCTTAGGCAGATCAAAGACAAGGGTGTGTCACCTGGGTGTCCCGTGCAGAGTTATGATGTCACAATGCCCTCTTAGGCAGATAACAGACAAGGGTCTGCCACCAGGGTGACTAGTGCAGAGTTCTGATGTCACAATGCCCCATTAAGCAGATCACAGACAAGGGTCTGCCACCTGGGTGACCAATACAGATTTATGATGTCACAATGCCCCCTTAAGCAGTTGGCAGACAAGGGTCTCTCACCTGGGTGTCGTGTGCCTAGTTATGATGTCACAATGCCTTCTTAGGCAGATCACACACAAAGGCTTGTCACCTGGGTGACCCGTGCGGAGTTATGATGTCACAATGCACCCTTAGGCAGATCACAGACAAGGGTCTGTCACCTGGGTGACCCATGCGGAATTATGATGTCACAGTGCCCCTTAGGCAGATGACAGACAAGTGTCTGTCACCTGGGTGAGCAATGCAGGGTTATGATTTCACAATGCCCCCTTAGGCAGATCACAGACAAGGGTCTTTCACCTGGGTGAGCAATGCAGAGTTATGATGTCACAATGCCCCCTTAGGGAGATCACAGACAATGGTTCGTCTCCTGGTTTACCAGTGCACAGTTGTGATGTAACAATGCCCCTTAGGCAGATCACAGAAAAGGGTCTGTCACCACGGTGACCAGTGCAGAGTTTTGACGTCACAATGCCCACTTAGGCAGATCACAGACAAGGGTCTGTCACTTGGGTGACCAGTGCAGAGTCATGATGTCACAATGCCACCTTAGGCAGATCACAGATATGGGCCTGTCACCAGAGTCCCCATTGCACAGCTTTGATGTCACAATGGCACCTTAGGCAGATCACAGACAAGAGTCTGTCACCTGGGTGACCAGTGCAGAGTTATGATGTCACAATAACCCCTTAGGCAGATAACGAACAAGGGTCTGTCGTAAGGGTGATGAGTGCAGTGTTGTGATGTCAAAATGCCCCCTTAGGCAGATCACAGACTAGGTTCTGCCGCCTGGGTGACCAGTGCAGAGTCCTGATGTCACAATGCCCCCTTAGGCAGATCACAGAAAAGGGAATGTGACCTGGTTGCCCATTGCAGAGTTGTGATGTCACAATGCCACCTTAGACACATCACAGACAAGCGTCTGTCACCTGGGTGACCAGTGCAGCGTTATGATGTCACAATGACCCTTAGGCAGATCACAGACAAGGGTCTGTCACCTGGGGAACCAGTGCAGAGTTACGATGTCACAATGACTCCTTAGGCAGATCAAAGACAAGGGTCTGTCACCTGGGTGACCATTGCAGAGTTATGATGTCACAATGCCCCGTTAGGCAGATCAGAGACAAGGGTCTGTCACCTTGGTGACCAGCGCAGAGTTATGATGTGACAATGCCCACTTATGGAGATCAAAGACAATGGTCTATCACCATGGTGACCCGTGCAGGGTTATGATGTCACAATGCAACCTTTAGCAGATCACATACAAGGGTCTGTCACCTAGGTGACCCATGCAGAATTATGGTATCACAATGCCCCCGTAGGCGGATCACAGACAATGGTCAGTCACCTGGGTGACAAGTGCAGTGTTATGATGTCACAATGCCCCCTTAGGCAGATAACAGACAAGGGCAAGTCACCTGGGTGCCCAGTGAAGAGTTATAATGTCACAATACCCGCTTATGCACATCACAGCCTAGGGAATGTCACCTCGGTGACCAGTGCAGAATTATGATGTCAAAATGCCCCCTCAGGCAGATCAAACACAGGGGTCTGTCACCTGGGTCACCAGTGCAGACTTATGATGTCACAATGCCCCTTAGGCAGATCACAGACAAGAGTCTGTCACCAGGGTGACCCGTGCAGTGTTATGATGTCAGTATGCCCCCTTATGCAGATCACGGTCAAGCGTCTGCTACCTGGGTGATGTGTGCAGTGTTATGATGTCACATTGCCCCCTTAGGCAGATCACAGACAAGTGTCTGTCACCTGCGTGACCCGTGCAGAGTTATGAATTCACAATGCCCTCTTAGGCGGATCACAGACAAGGGTCCGTCACCTTGGTGACAAATTCAGAGTTATAATGTCACAATGCCCCCTTAGGCAGATCACAGACAAGGGTCTGCCACCTGGGTGACCCATGCAGAATTATGATGTCACAATGCCCCTTAGGCAGCTCACAGACAAGGGTCTGACACCTGGGTGACCAGTGCAGTGTTATGATGTCACAATGCCCCCTTAGGCTGATCACACACAAGGGTCTTTCACATGGGTGACGAGTGCAGATTTATGATCAGAATGCCCCCTTAGGACGATCACAGACAAGGGCCTGTCACCAAGGTGCCCAAGTCTGAGTTATGATGTCACAATGACCCCTTAGGCAGATCACAGTCAAGGGTCTGTCACCTGGGTGACCAGTGGAGAGTTATGATGTCACAATGCCCCCTTAAGCAGATCACAGACAAGGGTGTGTCACCTGGGTGACCAGTGCAGATTTATGTTGTTACAACGCCCCTTTAGGCAGATCACAGACAATGGTTTCTCACCTTGGTGACCAATGCAGTGTTATGAGGTCACAATGCTGCTATAGACAGATCACAGAGAAGGGTATGTCAACTGCGTGACCAGTGCAGAGTTATGATGTCACAATGCCCCCTTAGGCAGATCACACACAAGGGTCTCTCACCTGGGTGTCCAGTGCAGAGTTATGATGTCACAATGAACCCTTAGGCAGATAACAAACAAGGGTCTGTCACCAGGGTTACCATTGCAGAGTTATGATGTCACAATTGCCACCTAGGCAAGTCAAAGACAAAGGCCTGTCACCTGGGTTCCCAGAGCAGACTTATGATGTCACAATGCACCCTTAGGCAGGTCACAGACAAGGGTCTGTCTCCTGGGTGACCAGTGCACAGTTAAGATGTCACAATGACCGCTTAGGCATATCACATTCAAGGGCCTGTCACATGAGTGACCCGAGCAGAGTTATAATGTCACAACGCCCCATTAAGCAGATCACAGACAAGGTTCTGCCACCTGGGTGACCATTGCAGAGTTATGATGTCACAATGACCCCTTACGCAGATCACAGACAAGGGTCTGTCACCTGGGTGACCAGTGAAGAGTTATGATGTCACAATGCAATCTTAGGCAGATCACAGACAATCGTCTGTCACCTGGGTGACCAGTGCAGACTTTTGATGTCACAATCCCCCCTTAGGCAGATCACAGACAAGGGACTGTCACCTTGTTGACGAGTGCAGGGTTATGATGTCACAATGACCCCTTAGGCAGATAACGGAAAAGGATCTGTCACCAGGGTGACCAGTGTAGAGTTATCATGTCACAATGATGCCTTAGGCAGATCACAGACAATGGTCTGTCACCTTGGTGACCTGTGCAAAGTCACGATGTCACAATGTACCCTTGGGAAGGTCACAGACAAGCGTCTGTCACCTGGGTGACCAGTGTAGAGTTATGATGTCACAATGCCCCATTAAGCAGATCACAGACAAGGGTCTGCCACCTGGGTGACCAATACAGAGTTATGATGTCACAATGCCCCCTTAAGCAGTTCACAGACAAGGGTCTGTCACCTGGGTGATGAGTGCACGGTTAGGATGTCACAATGCCCCTTAAGCAGATGACAGACAAGGGTCTGTCACCTGGGAGACAAGTGCAGAATTACGATGTCACAATGCCCCCTTAAGCAGTTCACAGACAAGGGTCTGTCACCTGGTTGACCAGTGCAGATTTATGATGTCACAACGCCCCCTTAGGCAGATAACGGACAAAGTTCGGTCAACAGGGTTACCAGTGTAGAGTTCTGATGTCACAATGCCTCTTTAGGCAGATCACAGACGATGGTCTGTCACCTTAGAGACCACTGGAGAGTTATGATGTCAAAATGCCCCCTTAAGCAGATCAAAGACCAGGGTCTGTCACAAGGGAGACAAGTGCAGATTTACGATGTCCCTATGCCCCTTAAGCAGTTCACAGACAAGGTCTGTCACCTGTGTGACCAGTGCAGACTTATGATGTCACAACGCCCCCTTAGGGAGATGACAGACAATGGTTTCCCTCGTTGGTGACCAATGCAGAGTTATGATGTCACAATGCCTTCTTAGGCAGATCACAGCCAATGGTCTGTCACGTGGGTGACCAGTGCAGATTTACGATGTCACAATGCCCCCTTAGGCAGATCACAGACAAGGGACTGTCACCTTGTTGACGAGTGCAGGGTTATGATGTCACAATGACCCCTTAGGCAGATAACGGAAAAGGATCTGTCACCAGGGTGACCAGTGAAAAGTTATGATGTCACAATGCCCAGTTAGGCAGTTCACAGTCAAGGGTCTGTCACCTGGGTGACCAGTGGAGAGTTATGATGTCACAATGCTCCCTTAAGCAGATCACAGAAAAGGGTCTATCACCTGGGGGACAAGTGCAGAGATATGAAGTCACAATGCACCCTTAGGCAGTTCACAGACAAGGGTCTGTAACCGGGTGTCCAGTGCAGATTTATGATGTCTCAACCCCCCTTTAGGCAGATCACAGACAATGGTCTCTCACCTTGGTGACCAATTCAGAGTTATGATGTCACTATTCCCCCTTAGGCAGATCACAGACAAGGTTCTGTTACCTGCGTGACCAGTGCAGAGTTATGATATCACAATGCCCCTTAGGCAGATCACAGACAAGGTTCTGTTACCTGCGTGACCAGTGCAGAGTTATGATATCACAATGCCCCTTAGGCAGATCACAGACAATGGTCTGTCACCTTGGTGACCAGTGCAGAGTTATGATGTCACATTGCCCCCTTAGGCAGATCACAGACAATGGTTTCTCACCATGGTGACCAATGCAGAGTTATGATGTCACAATTCCGCATTAGACTGTTCACAGACAAGGGTCTGTCAACTGCTTGACCAGTGCAGACTTATGATGTCACAATGCCCCCTTAGGCAGATCAAAGACAAGGGTGTGTCACCTGGGTGTCCCGTGCAGAGTTATGATGTCACAATGCCCTCTTAGGCAGATAACAGACAAGGGTCTGCCACCAGGGTGACTAGTGCAGAGTTCTGATGTCACAATGCCCACTTAGGCAGGTCAAAGTCAAGGGCCTGTCACCTGGGTTCCCAATGCAGACTTATGATGTCACAATGCTCCCTTAGGTAAATCACAGACAAGGGTCTGTCTCCTGGGTGACCAGTGCAGAGTTAATATGTCACAATGACCCCTTAGGCAGATCACATTCAAGCGCCTGTCAGATGGGTGACCCGAGCAGAGTTATGATGTCACAATGCACCCTTACGCAGATCACAGGCAAGGGTCTGACACTTTTGTGATGGGTGTAGAATTATGATGTCACAATGCACCCTGAGGCAGATAACAGACAAGGGTCTGTCACCAGGGTGACCAGTGCCGAGTTATGATGTCACAATGCCCCTTAGGCAGATCACAGACAATGGTCTGTCACCTGGGTGATGAGTGCAGAGTTATGATGTCACAATGCCCCTTAAGCAGATGACAGACAAGGGTCTGTCACCTGGGAGACAAGTGCAGAATTACGATGTCACAATGCCCCCTTAAGCAGTTCACAGACAAGGGTCTGTCACCTGGTTGACCAGTGCAGATTTATGATGTCACAACGCCCCCTTAGGCAGATCACAGACAATGGTTTCTCACTTTGGTGACCAATGCAGAATTATGATGTCACAATGCTTCATTAGGCAGATCACAGACAAGGGTCTGTCAACTGCGTGACCAGTGCAGTGTTATGATGTCACAAGGACACCTTAGGGAGATCACAGACAAGGGCCTGTCACCTGCATACCCCGTGCAGAGTTATGATGTAACAATGCCACCTTAGGCAGATAAAAGGCAAGGGTCGGTCACCTGGGTTACCAGTGCACTGTTATGATGTCACAATGCCCCCTTAGGCAGATCACAGACAAGGGTCTGTCATCATGGTGACCAGTGCAGAGTTAAGATGCAACAACGCCCCCATAGGCAGATCACAGACAAGGGTCTGTCACCTGGGTGACCAATGCAGAGTTATGATGTCACAATGCCACTTAGGCAGATCACACACAAGGTTCCATCACCTAGGTGACCAGGGCAGAGTTCTGATGTCACAATGCCAACTTAGGCAGTTCACAGACAATGGTCTGTCACCTGGGTGACCACTGCAGAGTTATGATGTCACATTGCCCCTTAGGCAGATCACAGACAATGGTTTCTCACCATGGTGACCAATGCAGAGTTATGATGTCACAATGCCGCATTAGGCAGATCACAGACAGGGGTCTGTCAACTGCGTGACCAGTGCAGACTTATGATGTCACAATGCCCACTTACGCAGATCAAAGACAAGGGTCTGTCACCTGGGTGTCCCGTGCAGAGTTATGATGTCACAATGCCCACTTGGGCAGGTCAAGACAAGGGCCTGTCACCTGGGTTCCCAGTGCAGACTTATGATGTCACAATGCCCAATTAGGCAAATCACAGACAAGGATCTGTCTCCTGGGTGACCAGTGTAGAGATAAGATGTCACAATGACCCCTTAGGCAGATCACATTCAAGGGCCTGTCACATGGGTGACCCGAGCAGAGTTATGATGTGACAATGCACCTTTAGGCCGATCACAGACAAGGGTCTGTGACCTGGGTGCCCCGTGCCGAGTTACGATGTCACAATGCACCCTTAGGCAGATCAAAGACCGGGGTCTGTCACGTGGTTGAACAGTGCAGAGTTATGACGTCAAAATGCCCAATTCGGCATTTCACAGACAAGGCTATGTCACCTGGGTGACCAGTGCAGAGTTATGATGTCACAATGCCTACTTAGGCTGATCACACACAATGGTCTGTCACCTTGGTGACCAGTGCAAAGTTATGATTTTGCAATGCACCCTTGGGCAGGTCACAGACAAGCATCTGTCACCTGGGTGTCCAGTGTAGAGTTATGATGTCACAATGCCCCATTAAGCATATCACAGAAAAGGGTCTGCCGCCTGGGAGACCATTATAGAGTTATGATGTCACAATGCCCCCTTAGTAAGATCACAGAGAACGGTCTGTCACCTGGGTGACCAATGCAGGATTATGATGTCACAATGCCCCTTAGCTAGATCACAGACAAGGGTCTGTCACGTGGGTGACCAGTGCAAGTTTATGATGTCACAATGCACCCTTTGGCAGATAACGGAGAAGGATCTGTCACCAGGGTGACCAGTGAAGAGTTATGATATCACAATGCTCCTTTAGGCAGTTCACAGACAAGGGTCTGTCACCTGGGTGACCAGTGTAGAGTTCTGATGTCACAATGCCTCTTTAGGCAGATCACAGACAATGGTCTGTCACCTTAGAGACCACTGGAGAGTTATGATGTCAAAATGCCCCCTTAAGCAGATCAAAGACAAGGGTCTGTCACCTGGGAGACAAGTGCAGAGTTATGATGTCCCTATGCCCCTTAAGCAGTTCACAGACAAGGTCTGTCACCTGTGTGACCAGTGCAGACTTATGATGTCACAACGCCCCCTTAGGGAGATCACAGACAATGGTTTCTCATGTTGGTGACCAATTCAGAGTTATGATGTCACAATGCCTTCTTAGGCAGATCACAGCCAATGGTTTGTCACCTGGGTGACCAGTGCAGAGTTACGATGTCACAATGCCCCCTTAGGCAGATCACAGACAAGGTTCTGTTACCTGCGTGACCAGTGCAGAGTTATGATGTCACAATGCCCCTTAGGCAGATCACAGACAATGGTCTGTCACCTTGGTGACCAGTGCAGAGTTATGATGTCACATTGCCCCCTTAGGCAGATCACAGACAATGGTTTCTCACCATGGTGACCAATGCAGAGTTATGATGTCACAATTCCGCATTAGACTGTTCACAGACAAGGGTCTGTCAACTGCTTGACCAGTGCAGACTTATGATGTCACAATGCCCCCTTAGGCAGATCAAAGACAAGGGTGTGTCACCTGGGTGTCCCGTGCAGAGTTATGATGTCACAATGCCCTCTTAGGCAGATAACAGACAAGGGTCTGCCACCAGGGTGACTAGTGCAGAGTTCTGATGTCACAATGCCCACTTAGGCAGGTCAAAGTCAAGGGCCTGTCACCTGGGTTCCCAATGCAGACTTATGACGTCACAATGCTCCCTTAGGTAAATCACAGACAAGGGTCTGTCTCCTGGGTGACCAGTGCAGAGTTAAGATGTCACAATGACCCCTTCGGCAGATCACAGTCAAGCGCCTGTCACATGGGTGACCCGAGCAGAGTTATGATGTCACAATGCACCCTTACGCAGATCACAGGCAAGGGTCTGACACTTTTGTGATGGGTGTAGAATTATGATGTCACAATGCACCCTGAGGCAGATAACAGACAAGGGTCTGTCACCAGGGTGACCAGTGCCGAGTTATGATGTCTCAATGCCCCTTAGGCAGTTCACAGACAAGGGTCTGTGACCTGGATGCTCCGTGCCGAGTTATGATGTCACAATTCCCCCTTAGGCAGACGAAAACCCAGAGTCTGTCACGTGGGTGACCAGTGCAGAGTTATGATGTCAAAATGACCCCTTAGGCAGTTCACAGACAAGGGTCTCTCACCTAGGTGACCAGTGTAGAGTTATCATGTCACAATGATGCCTTAGGCAGATCACAGACAATGGTCTGTCACCTTGGTGACCTGTGCAAAGTCACGATGTCACAATGTACCCTTGGGAAGGTCACAGACAAGCGTCTGTCACCTGGGTGACCAGTGTAGAGTTATGATGTCACAATGCCCCATTAAGCAGATCACAGACAAGGGTCTGCCACCTGGGTGACCAATACAGAGTTATGATGTCACAATGCCCCCTTAAGCAGTTCACAGACAAGGGTCTGTCACCTGGGTGATGAGTGCACGGTTAGGATGTCACAATGCCCCTTAAGCAGATGACAGACAAGGGTCTGTCACCTGGGAGACAAGTGCAGAATTACGATGTCACAATGCCCCCTTAAGCAGTTCACAGACAAGGGTCTGTCACCTGGTTGACCAGTGCAGATTTATGATGTCACAACGCCCCCTTAGGCAGATCACAGACAATGGTTTCTCACCTTGGTGACCAATGCAGAATTATGATGTCACAATGCTTCATTAGGCAGATCACAGACAAGTGTCTGTCAACTGCGTGACCAGTGCAGAGTTATGATGTCACAAGGACACCTTAGGGAGATCACAGACAAGGGCCTGTCACCTGGGTACCCTGTGGAGAGTAATGATGTCACAATGCCCCCTTAGGCAGATAAAAGACAAGGGTCTGTCACCTGGGAGACAAGTGCAGAATTACGATGTCACAATGCCCCCTTAAGCAGTTCACAGACAAGGGTCTGTCACCTGGTTGACCAGTGCAGATTTATGATGTCACAACGCCCCCTTAGGCAGATCACAGACAATGGTTTCTCACCATGGTGACCAATGCAGAGTTATGATGTCACAATGCTGCATTAGGCAGATCACAGACAGGGGTCTGTCAACTGCGTGACCTGTGCAGACTTATGGTGTCACAATGCCCCCTTAGGCAGATCAAAGACAAGGGTCTGTCACCTGGGTGTCCAGTGCAGAGTTATGATGTCACAATACCCTCTTAGGCAGATAACAGACAAGGGTCTGCCACCAGGGTGACCAGTGCAGAGTTATGATGTCACAATGCCCACTTGGGCAGGTCAAGACAAGGGCCTGTCACCTGGGTTCCCAGTGCAGACTTATGATGTCACAATGCCCAATTAGGCAAATCACAGACAAGGGTCTGCCACCAGGGTGACCAGTGCAGAGTTATGATGTCACAATGCCCACTTGGGCAGGTCAAGACAAGGGCCTGTCACCTGGGTTCCCAGTGCAGACTTATGATGTCACAATGCCCAATTAGGCAAATCACAGACAAGGATCTGTCTCCTGGGTGACCAGTGTAGAGATAAGATGTCACAATGACCCCTTAGGCAGATCACATTCAAGGGCCTGTCACATGGGTGACCCGAGCAGAGTTATGATGTGACAATGCACCTTTAGGACGATCACAGACAAGGGTCTGTGACCTGGGTGCCCCATGCCGAGTTACGATGTCACAATGCACCCTTAGGCAGATCAAGGACCAGGGTCTGTCACGTGGTTGAACAGTGCAGAGTTATGACGTCAAAATGCCCCCTTCGGCATTTCACAGACAAGGCTATGTCACCTGGGTGACCAGTGCAGTGTTATGATGTCACAATGCCTCCTTAGGCTGATCACACACAATGGTCTGTCACCTTGGTGACCAGTGCAAAGTTATGATGTTGCAATGCCCCTTAGGCAGATCACAGACAATGGTCTGTCACCTGGGTGATGAGTGCAGAGTTATGATGTCACAATGCCCCATTTAGCAGATCACAGAAAAGGGTCTGCCACCTGGGAGACAAGTGCAGAATTACGATGTCACAATGCCCCCTTAAGCAGTTCACAGACAAGGGTCTGTCACCTGGTTGACCAGTGCAGATTTATGATGTCACAACGCCCCCTTAGGCAGATCACAGACAATGGTTTCTCACTTTGGTGACCAATGCAGAATTATGATGTCACAATGCTTCATTAGGCAGATCACAGACAAGGGTCTGTCAACTGCGTGACCAGTGCAGAGTTATGATGTCACAAGGACACCTTAGGGAGATCACAGACAGGGGCCTGTCACCTGGGAACCCCGTGCAGAGTTATGATGTAACGATGCCCCCTTAGGCAGATAAAGGCAAGGGTCGGTCACCTGGGTTACCAGTGCACTGTTATGATGTCACAATGCCCCCTTAGGCAGATCACAGACAAGGGTCTGTCATCATGGTGACCAGTGCAGAGTTAAGATGCAACAACGCCCCCATAGGCAGATCACAGACAAGGGTCTGTCACCTGGGTGACCAATGCAGAGTTATGATGTCACAATGCCACTTAGGCAGATCACAGACAAGGTTCCATCACCTAGGTGACCAGGGCAGGGTTCTGATGTCACAATGCCCACTTAGGCAGTTCACAGACAATGGTCTGTCACCTGGGTGACCAGTGAAGAGTTATGATGTCACAATGCCTCCTTAGGCATATCACAGACAATGGTCTGTCACCTTGGTGACCACTGCAGAGTTATGATGTCACATTGCCCCTTAGGCAGATCACAGACAATGGTTTCTCACCATGGTGACCAATGCAGAGTTATGATGTCACAATGCCGCATTAGGCAGATCACAGACAGGGGTCTGTCAACTGCGTGACCAGTGCAGACTTATGATGTCACAATGCCCCCTTAGGCAGATCAAAGACAAGGGTCTGTCACCTGGGTGTCCCGTGCAGAGGTATGATGTCACAATACCCTCTTAGGCAGATAACAGACAAGGGTCTGCCACCAGGGTGACCAGTGCAGAGTTATGATGTCACAATGCCCACTTGGGCAGGTCAAGACAAGGGCCTGTCACCTGGGTTCCCAGTGCAGACTTATGATGTCACAATGCCCAATTAGGCAAATCACAGACAAGGGTCTGCCACCAGGGTGACCAGTGCAGATTTATGATGTCACAATGCCCACTTGGGCAGGTCAAGACAAGGGCCTGTCACCTGGGTTCCCAGTGCAGACTTATGATGTCACAATGCCCAATTAGGCAAATCACAGACAAGGATCTGTCTCCTGGGTGACCAGTGTAGAGATAAGATGTCACAATGACCCCTTAGGCAGATCACATTCAAGGGCCTGTCACATGGGTGACCCGAGCAGAGTTATGATGTGACAATGCACCTTTAGGACGATCACAGACAAGGGTCTGTGACCTGGGTGCCCCATGCCGAGTTACGATGTCACAATGCACCCTTAGGCAGATCAAGGACCAGGGTCTGTCACGTGGTTGAACAGTGCAGAGTTATGACGTCAAAATGCCCCCTTCGGCATTTCACAGACAAGGCTATGTCACCTGGGTGACCAGTGCAGTGTTATGATGTCACAATGCCTCCTTAGGCTGATCACACACAATGGTCTGTCACCTTGGTGACCAGTGCAAAGTTATGATGTTGCAATGCACCCTTGGGCAGGTCACAGACAAGCATCTGTCACCTGGGTGTCCAGTGTAGAGTTATGATGTCACAATGCCCCATTTAGCAGATCACAGACAAGGGTCTGCCACCTGGGTGACCATTACAGAATTATGATGTCACAATGCCCCCTTAGGAAGATCACAGAGAACGGTCTGTCACCTGGGTGACCAGTGCAGGCTTACGATGTCACAATGCCCCTTAGCTAGATCACAGACAAGGGTCTGTCACGTGGGTGACCAGTGCATGTTTATGATGTCACAATGCACCCTTTGGCAGATAACGGAGAAGGATCTGTCACCAGGGTGACCAGTGAAGAGTTATGATATCACAATGCTCCTTTAGGCAGTTCACAGTCAAGGGTCTGTCACCTGGGTGACCAGTGTAGAGTTCTGATGTCACAATGCCTCTTTAGGCAGATCACAGACAATGGTCTGTCACCTTAGAGACCACTGGAGAGTTATGATGTCAAAATGCCCCCTTAAGCAGATCAAAGACAAGGGTCTGTCACCTGGGAGACAAGTGCAGAGTTATGATGTCCCTATGCCCCTTAAGCAGTTCACAGACAAGGTCTGTCACCTGTGTGACCAGTGCAGACTTATGATGTCACAACGCCCCCTTAGGGAGATCACAGACAATGGTTTCTCACGTTGGTGACCAATGCAGAGTTATGATGTCACAATGCCTTCTTAGGCAGATCACAGCCAATGGTCTGTCACCTGGGTGACCAGTGCAGAGTTACGATGTCACAATGCCCCCTTAGGCAGATCACAGACAAGGTTCTGTTACCTGCGTGACCAGTGCAGAGTTATGATGTCACAATGCCCCTTAGGCAGATCACAGACAATGGTCTGTCACCTTGGTGACCAGTGCAGGGTTATGACGTCACATTGCCCCCTTAGGCAGATCACAGACAATGGTTTCTCACCATGGTGACCAATGCAGAGTTATGATGTCACAATGCCGCATTAGACTGTTCACAGACAAGGGTCTGTCAACTGCTTGACCAGTGCAGACTTATGATGTCACAATGCCCCCTTAGGCAGATCAAAGACAAGGGTGTGTCACCTGGGTGTCCCGTGCAGAGTTATGATGTCACAATGCCCTCTTAGGCAGATAACTGACAAGGGTGTGCCACCAGGGTGACTAGTGCAGAGTTCTGATGTCACAATGCCCACTTAGGCAGGTCAAAGTCAAGGGCCTGTCACCTGGGTTCCCAATGCAGACTTATGATGTCACAATGCTCCCTTAGGCAAATCACAGACAAGGGTCTGTCTCCTGGGTGACCAGTGCAGAGTTAAGATGTCACAATGACCCCTTAGGCAGATCACATTCAAGCACCTGTCACATGGGTGACCCTAGCAGAGTTATGATGTCACAATGCACCCTTACGCAGATCACAGGCAAGGGTCTGACACTTTTGTGATGGGTGTAGAATTATGATGTCACAATGCACCCTGAGGCAGATAACAGACAAGGGTCTGTCACCTGGGAGACAAGTGCAGAATTACGATGTCACAATGCCCCCTTAAGCAGTTCACAGACAAGGGTCTGTCACCTGGTTGACCAGTGCAGATTTATGATGTCACAACGCCCCCTTAGGCAGATCACAGACAATGGTTTCTCACCTTGGTGACCAATGCAGAATTATGATGTCACAATGCTTCATTAGGCAGATCACAGACAAGGGTCTGTCAACTGCGTGACCAGTGCAGAGTTATGATGTCACAAAGACACCATAGGGAGATCACAGACAAGGGCCTGCCACCTGGGTACCCCGTCCAGAGTTATGATGTCACAATGCCCCCTTAGGCAGATAAAAGACAAGGGTCTGTCACCTGGGAGACAAGTGCAGAATTACGATGTCACAATGCCCCTTTGGCAGTTCACAGACAAGGGTCTGTGACCTGGATGCTCCGTGCCGAGTTATGATGTCACAATTCCCCCTTAGGCAGATGAAAAACCAGAGTCTGTCACGTGGGTGACCAGTGCAGAGTTATGATGTCAAAATGCCCCCTTAGGCAGTTCACAGACAAGGGTCTCTCACCTTGGTGACCAGTGTAGAGTTATCATGCAACAATGATGCCTTTGGCAGATCACAGACAATGGTCTGTCACCTTGGTGACCTGTGCAAAGTTACGATGTCGCAGTGCACCCTTGGGAAGGTCACAGACAAGCGTCTGTCACCTGGGTGACCAGTGTACAGTTATGATGTCACAATGCCCTATTAATCAGATCACAGACAAGGGTCTGCCACCTGGGTGACCAATACAGAGTTATGATGTCACAATGCCCCCTTAAGCAGTTCACAGACAAGGGTCTGTCACCTGGGTGATGAGTGCAGAGTTATGATGTCACAATGCCCCTTAAGCAGATGACAGACAAGGGTCTGTCACCTGGGAGACAAGTGCAGAATTACGATGTCACAATGCCCCCTTAAGCAGTTCACAGACAAGGGTCTGTCACCTGGTTGACCAGTGCAGATTTATGATGTCACAACGCCCCCTTAGGCAGATCACAGACAATGGTTTCTCACCTTGGTGACCAATGCAGAATTATGATGTCACAATGCTTCATTAGGCAGATCACAGACAAGGGTCTGTCAACTGCGTGACCAATGCAGAGTTATGATGTCACAAGGACACCTTAGGGAGATCACAGACAAGGGCCTGCCACCTGGGTACCCCGTGCAGAGTTATGATGTCACAATGCCCCCTTAGGAAGATAAAAGACAAGGGTCTCTCACCTGGGAGACAAGTGCAGAATTACGATGTCACAATGCCCCCTTAAGCAGTTCACAGACAAGGGTCTGTCACCTGGTTGACCAGTGCAGATTTATGATGTCACAACGCCCCCTTAGGCAGATCACAGACAATGGTTTCTCACCTTGGTGACCAATGCAGAATTATGATGTCACAATGCTTCATTAGGCAGATCACAGACAAGGGTCTGTCAACTGCGTGACCAGTGCAGAGTTATGATGTCACAAGGCCACCTTAGGGAAATCACAGACAAGGGCCTGTCACCTGGGTGACCAGTGCAGAGTTATGATGTCACAATGCCTCCTTAGGACTATCACCGACAATGGTCTGTCACCTTGGTGACCACTGCAGATTTATGATGTCACATTGCCCCTTAGGCAGATCACAGACAATGGTTTCTCACCATGGTGACCAATGCAGAGTTATGATGTCACAATGCCGCATTAGGCAGATCACAGACAGGGGTCTGTCAACTGCGTGACCAGTGCAGACTTATGATGTCACAATGCCCCCTTAGGCAGATCAAAGACAAGGGTCTGTCACCTGGGTGTCCCGTGCAGAGTTATGATGTCACAATACCCTCTTAGGCAGATAACAGACAAGGGTCTGCCACCAGGGTGACCAGTGCAGAGTTATGATGTCACAATGCCCACTTGGGCAGGTCAAGACAAGGGCCTGTCACCTGGGATCCCAGTGCAGACTTATGATGTCACAATGCCCAATTAGGCAAATCACAGACAAGGATCTGTCTCCTGGGTGACCAGTGTAGAGATAAGATGTCACAATGACCCCTTAGGCAGATCACATTCAAGGGCCTGTCACATGGGTGACCCGAGCAGAGTTATGATGTGACAATGCACCTTTAGGCGGATCACAGACAAGGGTCTGTGACCTGGGTGCCCCGTGCCGAGTTACGATGTCACAATGCACCCTTAGGCAGATCAAGGACCAGGGTCTGTCACGTGGTTGAACAGTGCAGAGTTATGACGTCAAAAGGCCCCCTTCGGCATTTCACAGACAAGGCTATGTCACCTGGGTGACCAGTGCAGAGTTATGATGTCACAATGCCTCCTTAGGCTGATCACACACAATGGTCTGTCACCTTGGTGACCAGTGCAAAGTTATGATGTTGCAATGCACCCTTGGGCAGGTCACAGACAAGCATCTGTCACCTGGGTGTCCAGTGTAGAGTTATGATGTCACAATGCCCCATTAAGCAGATCACAGACAAGGGTCTGCCACCTGGGTGACCATTACAGAGTTATGATGTCACAATGCCCCCTTAGTAAGATCACAGAGAGCGGTCTGTCACCTGGGTGACCAGTGCAGAATTATGATGTCACAATGCCCCTTAGCTAGATCACAGACAAGGGTCTGTCACGTGGGTGACCAGTGCAGGTTTATGAAGTCACAGTGCACCCTTTGGCAGATAACGGAGAAGGATCTGTCACCAGGGTGACCAGTGAAGAGTTATGATATCACAATGCTCCTTTAGGCAGTTCACAGTCAAGGGTCTGTCACCTGGGTGACCAGTGCAGAGTTCTGATGTCACAATGCCTCTTTGGGCAGATCACAGACAATGGTCTGTCACCTTAGAGACCACTGGAGAGTTATGATGTCAAAATGCCCCCTTAAGCAGATCAAAGACAAGGGTCTGTCACCTGGGAGACAAGTGCAGAGTTATGATGTCCCTATGCCCCTTAAGCAGTTCACAGACAAGGTCTGTCACCTGTGTGACCAGTGCAGACTTATGATGTCACAACGCCCCCTTAGGGAGATCACAGACAATGGTTTCTCACGTTGGTGACCAATGCAGAGTTATGATGTCACAATGCCTTCTTAGGCAGATCACAGCCAATGGTCTCTCACCTGGGTGACCAGTGCAGAGTTACGATGTCACAATGCCCCCTTAGGCAGATCACAGACAAGGTTCAGTTACCTGCGTGACCAGTGCAGAGTTATGATGTCACAATGCCCCTTAGGCAGATCACAGACAATGGTCTGTCACCTTGGTGACCAGTGCAGAGTTATGATGTCACATTGCCCCCTTAAGCAGATCACAGACAATGGTTTCTCACCATGGTGACCAATGCAGAGTTATGATGTCACAATGCCGCATTAGACTGTTCACAGACAAGGGTCTGTCAACTGCTTGACCAGTGCAGACTGATGATGTCACAATGCCCCCTTAGGCAGATCAAAGACAAGGGTGTGTCACCTGGGTGTCCCGTGCAGAGTTGTGATGTCACAATGCCCTCTTAGGCAGATAACAGACAAGGGTCTGCCACCAGGGTGAATAGTGCAGAGTTCTGATGTCACAATGCCCACTTAGGCAGGTCAAAGTCAAGGGCCTGTCACCTGGGTTCCCAATGCAGACTTATGATGTCACAATGCTCCCTTAGGCAAATCAGGGACAAGGGTCTGTCTCCTGGGTGACCAGTGCAGAGTTAATATGTCACAATGACCCCTTAGGCAGATCACATTCAAGCTCCTGTCAGATGGGTGACCCGAGCAGAGTTATGATGTCACAATGCACCCTTACGCAGATCACAGGCAAGGGTCTGACACTTTTGTGATGGGTGTAGAATTATGATGTCACAATGCACCCTGAGGCAGATAACAGACAAGGGTCTGTCACCAGGGTGACCAGTGCCGAGTTATGATGTCACAATGCCCCTTAGGCAGATCACAGACAATGGTCTGTCACCTGGGTGATGAGTGCAGAGTTATGATGTCACAATGCCCCTTAAGCAGATGACAGACAAGGGTCTGTCACCTGGGAGACAAGTGCAGAATTACGATGTCACAATGCCCCCTTAAGCAGTTCACAGACAAGGGTCTGTCACCTGGTTGACCAGTGCAGATTTATGATGTCACAACGCCCCCTTAGGCAGATCACAGACAATGGTTTCTCACTTTGGTGACCAATGCAGAATTATGATGTCACAATGCTTCATTAGGCAGATCACAGACAAGGGTCTGTCAACTGCGTGACCAGTGCAGTGTTATGATGTCACAAGGACACCTTAGGGAGATCACAGACAAGGTCCTGTCACCTGCATACCCCGTGCAGAGTTATGATGTAACAATGCCACCTTAGGCAGATAAAAGGCAAGAGTCGGTCACCTGGGTTACCAGTGCACTGTTATGATGTCACAATGCCCCCTTAGGCAGATCACAGACAAGGGTCTGTCATCATGGTGACCAGTGCAGAGTTAAGATGCAACAACGCCCCCATAGGCAGATCACAGACAAGGGTCTGTCACCTGGGTGACCAATGCAGAGTTATGATGTCACAATGCCACTTAGGCAGATCACACACAAGGTTCCATCACCTAGGTGACCAGGGCAGAGTTCTGATGTCACAATGCCAACTTAGGCAGTTCACAGACAATGGTCTGTCACCTGGGTGACCACTGCAGAGTTATGATGTCACATTGCCCCTTAGGCAGATCACAGACAATGGTTTCTCACCATGGTGACCAATGCAGAGTTATGATGTCACAATGCCGCATTAGGCAGATCACAGACAGGGGTCTGTCAACTGCGTGACCAGTGCAGACTTATGATGTCACAATGCCCACTTACGCAGATCAAAGACAAGGGTCTGTCACCTGGGTGTCCCGTGCAGAGTTATGATGTCACAATGCCCACTTGGGCAGGTCAAGACAAGGGCCTGTCACCTGGGTTCCCAGTGCAGACTTATGATGTCACAATGCCCAATTAGGCAAATCACAGACAAGGATCTGTCTCCTGGGTGACCAGTGTAGAGATAAGATGTCACAATGACCCCTTAGGCAGATCACATTCAAGGGCCTGTCACATGGGTGACCCGAGCAGAGTTATGATGTGACAATGCACCTTTAGGCCGATCACAGACAAGGGTCTGTGACCTGGGTGCCCCGTGCCGAGTTACGATGTCACAATGCACCCTTAGGCAGATCAAAGACCGGGGTCTGTCACGTGGTTGAACAGTGCAGAGTTATGACGTCAAAATGCCCAATTCGGCATTTCACAGACAAGGCTATGTCACCTGGGTGACCAGTGCAGAGTTATGATGTCACAATGCCTACTTAGGCTGATCACACACAATGGTCTGTCACCTTGGTGACCAGTGCAAAGTTATGATTTTGCAATGCACCCTTGGGCAGGTCACAGACAAGCATCTGTCACCTGGGTGTCCAGTGTAGAGTTATGATGACACAATGCCCCATTAAGCATATCACAGAAAAGGGTCTGCCGCCTGGGAGACCATTATAGAGTTATGATGTCACAATGCCCCCTTAGTAAGATCACAGAGAACGGTCTGTCACCTGGGTGACCAATGCAGGATTATGATGTCACAATGCCCCTTAGCTAGATCACAGACAAGGGTCTGTCACGTGGGTGACCAGTGCAAGTTTATGATGTCACAATGCACCCTTTGGCAGATAACGGAGAAGGATCTGTCACCAGGGTGACCAGTGAAGAGTTATGATATCACAATGCTCCTTTAGGCAGTTCACAGACAAGGGTCTGTCACCTGGGTGACCAGTGTAGAGTTCTGATGTCACAATGCCTCTTTAGGCAGATCACAGACAATGGTCTGTCACCTTAGAGACCACTGGAGAGTTATGATGTCAAAATGCCCCCTTAAGCAGATCAAAGACAAGGGTCTGTCACCTGGGAGACAAGTGCAGAGTTATGATGTCCCTATGCCCCTTAAGCAGTTCACAGACAAGGTCTGTCACCTGTGTGACCAGTGCAGACTTATGATGTCACAACGCCCCCTTAGGGAGATCACAGACAATGGTTTCTCATGTTGGTGACCAATTCAGAGTTATGATGTCACAATGCCTTCTTAGGCAGATCACAGCCAATGGTTTGTCACCTGGGTGACCAGTGCAGAGTTACGATGTCACAATGCCCCCTTAGGCAGATCACAGACAAGGTTCTGTTACCTGCGTGACCAGTGCAGAGTTATGATGTCACAATGCCCCTTAGGCTGATCACAGACAATGGTCTGTCACCTTGGTGACCAGTGCAGAGTTATGATGTCACATTGCCCCCTTAGGCAGATCACAGACAATGGTTTCTCACCATGGTGACCAATGCAGAGTTATGATGTCACAATGCCGCATTAGACTGTTCACAGACAAGGGTCTGTCAACTGCTTGACCAGTGCAGACTTATGATGTCACAATGCCCCCTTAGGCAGATCAAAGACAAGGGTGTGTCACCTGGGTGTCCCGTGCAGAGTTATGATGTCACAATGCCCTCTTAGGCAGATAACAGACAAGGGTCTGCCACCAGGGTGACTAGTGCAGAGTTCTGATGTCACAATGCCCACTTAGGCAGGTCAAAGTCAAGGGCCTGTCACCTGGGTTCCCAATGCAGACTTATGACGTCACAATTCTCCCTTAGGTAAATCACAGACAAGGGTCTGTCTCCTGGGTGACCAGTGCAGAGTTAAGATGTCACAATGACCCCTTAGGCAGATCACATTCAAGCGCCTGTCACATGGGTGACCCGAGCAGAGTTATGATGTCACAATGCACCCTTACGCAGATCACAGGCAAGGGTCTGACACTTTTGTGATGGGTGTAGAATTATGATGTCACAATGCACCCTGAGGCAGATAACAGACAAGGGTCTGTCACCAGGGTGACCAGTGCCGAGTTATGATGTCACAATGCCCCTTAGGCAGATCACAGACAATGGTCTGTCACCTGGGTGATGAGTGCAGAGTTATGATGTCACAATGCCCCTTAAGCAGATGACAGACAAGGGTCTGTCACCTGGGAGACAAGTGCAGAATTACGATGTCACAATGCCCCCTTAAGCAGTTCACAGACAAGGGTCTGTCACCTGGTTGACCAGTGCAGATTTATGATGTCACAACGCCCCCTTAGGCAGATCACAGACAATGGTTTCTCACTTTGGTGACCAATGCAGAATTATGATGTCACAATGCTTCATTAGGCAGATCACAGACAAGGGTCTGTCAACTGCGTGACCAGTGCAGTGTTATGATGTCACAAGGACACCTTAGGGAGATCACAGACAAGGGCCTGTCACCTGCATACCCCGTGCAGAGTTATGATGTAACAATGCCACCTTAGGCAGATAAAAGGCAAGGGTCGGTCACCTGGGTTACCAGTGCACTGTTATGATGTCACAATGCCCCCTTAGGCAGATCACAGACAAGGGTCTGTCATCATGGTGACCAGTGCAGAGTTAAGATGCAACAACGCCCCCATAGGCAGATCACAGACAAGGGTCTGTCACCTGGGTGACCAATGCAGAGTTATGATGTCACAATGCCACTTAGGCAGATCACACACAAGGTTCCATCACCTAGGTGACCAGGGCAGAGTTCTGATGTCACAATGCCCCCTTAGGCAGATCAAAGACAAGGGTGTGTCACCTGGGTGTCCCGTGCAGAGTTATGATGTCACAATGCCCTCTTAGGCAGATAACAGACAAGGGTCTGCCACCAGGGTGAATAGTGCAGAGTTCTGATGTCACAATGCCCACTTAGGCAGGTCAAAGTCAAGGGCCTGTCACCTGGGTTCCCAATGCAGACTTATGATGTCACAATGCTCCCTTAGGCAAATCACGGACAAGGGTCTGTCTCCTGGTTGACCAGTGCGGAGTTAAGATGTCACAATGACCCCTTAGGCAGATCACATTCAAGCGCCTGTCACATGGGTGACCCGAGCAGAGTTATGATGTCACAATGCACCCTTACGCAGATCACAGGCAAGGGTCTGACACTTTTGTGATGGGTGTAGAATTATGATGTCACAATGCACCCTGAGGCAGATAACAGAAAAGGGTCTGTCACCAGGGTGACCAGTGCCGAGTTATGATGTCACAATGCCCCTTAGGCAGATCACAGACAATGGTCTGTCACCTGGGTGATGAGTGCAGAGTTATGATGTCACAATGCCCCTTAAGCAGATGACAGACAAGGGTCTGTCACCTGGGAGACAAGTGCAGAATTACGATGTCACAATGCCCCCTTAAGCAGTTCACAGACAAGGGTCTGTCACCTGGTTGACCAGTGCAGGTTTATGATGTCACAACGCCCCCTTAGGCAGATCACAGACAATGGTTTCTCACTTTGGTGACCAATGCAGAATTATGATGTCACAATGCTTCATTAGGCACATCACAGAAAAGGGTCTGTCAACTGCGTGACCAGTGCAGAGTTATGATGTCACAAGGACACCTTAGGGAGATCACAGACAAGGGCCTGTCACCTGGGTACCCCGTGCAGAGTTATGATGTAACGATGCCCCCTTAGGCAGATAAAGGCAAGGGTCGGTCACCTGGGTTACCAGTGCACTGTTATGATGTCACATTGCCCCCTTAGGCAGATCACAGACAAGGGTCTGTCATCATGGTGACCAGTGCAGAGTTAAGATGCAACAACGCCCCCATAGGCAGATCTCAGACAAGGGTCTGTCACCTGGGTGACCAATGCAGAGTTATGATGTCACAATGCCCCTTAGGCAGATCACAGACAAGGTTCCATCACCTAGGTGACCAGGGCAGAGTTCTGATGTCACAATGCCCACTTAGGCAGTTCACAGACAATGGTCTGTCACCTGGGTGACCAGTGAAGAGTTATGATGTCACAATGCCTCCTTAGGCATATCACAGACAATGGTCTGTCACCTTGGTGACCACTGCAGAGTTATGATGTCACATTGCCCCTTAGGCAGATCACAGACAATGGTATCTCACCATGGTGACCAATGCAGAGTTATGATTTCACAATGCCGCATTAGGCAGATCACAGACAGGGTTCTGTCAACTGCGTGACCAGTGCAGACTTATGATGTCACAATGCCCCCTTAGGCAGATCAAAGACAAGGGTCAGTCACCTGGGTGTCCCGTGCAGAGTTATGATGTCACAATACCCTCTTAGGCAGATAACAGACAAGGGTCTGCCACCAGGGTGACCAGTGCAGAGTTATGATGTCACAATGCCCACTTGGGCAGGTCAAGACAAGGGCCTGTCACCTGGGTTCCCAGTGCAGACTTATGATGTCACAATGCCCAATTAGGCAAATCACAGACAAGGGTCTGCCACCAGGGTGACCAGTGCAGAGTTATGATGTCACAATGCCCACTTGGGCAGGTCAAGACAAGGGCCTGTCACCTGGGTTGCCAGTGCAGACTTATGATGTCACAATGCCCAATTAGGCAAATCACAGACAAGGATCTGTCTCCTGGGTGACCAGTGTAGAGATAAGATGTCACAATGACCCCTTAGGCAGATCACATTCAAGGGCCTGTCACATGGGTGACCCGAGCAGAGTTATGATGTGACAATGCACCTTTAGGCCGATCACAGACAAGGGTCTGTGACCTGGGTGCCCCGTGCCGAGTTACGATGTCACAATGCACCCTTAGGCAGATCAAGGACCAGGGTCTGTCACGTGGTTGAACAGTGCAGATTTATGACGTCAAAAGGCCCAATTCGGCATTTCACAGACAAGGCTATGTCACCTGGGTGACCAGTGCAGAGTTATGATGTCACAATGCCTCCTTAGGCTGATCACACACAATGGTCTGTCATCTTGGTGACCAGTACAAAGTTATGATGTTGCAATGCACCCTTGGGCAGGTCACAGACAAGCATCTGTCACCTGGGTGTCCAGTGTAGAGTTATGATGTCACAATGCCCCATTAAGCAGATCACAGACAAGGGTCTGCCACCTGGGTGACCATTACAGAGTTATGATGTCACAATGCCCCCTTAGTAAGATCACAGAGAACGGTCTGTCACCTGGATGACCAGTGCAGAATTATGATGTCACAATGCCCCTTAGCTAGATCACAGACAAGGGTCTGTCACGTGGGTGACCAGTGCACGTTTATGATGTCACAATGCACCCTTTGGCAGATAACCGAGAAGGATCTGTCACCAGGGTGACCAATGAAGAGTTATGATATCACAATGCTCCTTTAGGCAGTTCACAGTCAAGGGTCTGTCACCTGGGTGACCAGTGTAGAGTTCTGATGTCACAATGCCTCTTTAGGCAGATCACAGACAATGGTCTGTCACCTTAGAGACCACTGGAGAGTTAGGATGTCAAAATGCCCCCTTAAGCAGATCAAAGACAAGGGTCTGTCACCTGGGAGACAAGTGCAGAGTTATGATGTCCCTATGCCCCTTAAGCAGTTCACAGACAAGGTCTGTCACCTGTGTGACCAGTGCAGACTTATGATGTCACAACGCCCCCTTAGGGAGATCACAGACAATGGTTTCTCACGTTGGTGACCAATGCAGAGTTATGATGTCACAATGCCTTCTTAGGCAGATCACAGCCAATGGTCTGTCACCTGGGTGACCAGTGCAGAGTTACGATGTCACAATGCCCCCTTAGGCAGATCACAGACAAGGTTCTGTTACCTGCGTGACCAGTGCAGAGTTATGATGTCACAATGCCCCTTAGGCAGATCACAGACAATGGTCTGTCACCTTGGTGACCAGTGCAGAGTTATGATGTCACATTGCCCCCTTAGGCAGATCACAGACAATGGTTTCTCACCATGGTGACCAATGCAGAGTTATGATGTCACAATGCCGCATTAGACTGTTCACAGACAAGGGTCTGTCAACTGCTTGACCAGTGCAGACTGATGATGTCACAATGCCCCATTAGGCAGATCAAAGACAAGGGTGTGTCACCTGGGTGTCCCGTGGAGAGTTATGATGTCACAATGCCCTCTTAGGCAGATAACAGACAAGGGTCTGCACCAGGGTGACTACTGCAGAGTTCTGATGTCACAATGCCCACTTAGGCAGGTCAAAGTCAAGGGCCTGTCACCTGGGTTCCCAATGCAGACTTATACTGTCACAATGCTCCCTTAGGCAAATCACAGACAAGGGTCTGTCTCCTGGGTGAACAGTGCAGAGTTAAGATGTCACAATGACCCCTTAGGCAGATCACATTCAAGCGCCTGTCACATGGGTGATCCGAGCATAGTTATGATGCCACAATGCACCCTTACGCAGATCACAGGCAAGGGTCTGACACTTTTGTGATGGGTGTAGAATTATGATGTCACAATGCACCCTGGTGCAGATAACAGACAAGGGTCTGTCACCAGGGTGACCAGTGCCGAGTTATGATGTCACAATGCCCCTAAGGCAGATCACAGACAATGGTCTGTCACCTGGGTGATGAGTGCAGAGTTATGATGTCACAATACCCCTTAAGCAGATGACAGACAAGGGTCTGTCACCTGGGAGACAAGTGCAGAATTACGATGTCACAACGCCCCCTTAAGCAGTTCACAGACAAGGGTCTGTCACCTGGTTGACCAGTGCAGATTTATGATGTCACAACGCCCCCTTAGGCAGATCACAGTCAATGGTTTCTCACCTTGGTGACCCATGCAGAATTATGATGTCACAATGCTTCATTAGGCAGATCACAGACAAGGGTCTGTCAACTGCGTGACCAGTGCAGAGTTATGATGTCACAAGGCCACCTTAGGGAGATCACAGACAAGGGCCTGTCACCTGGGTACCCCGTGCAGAGTTATGATGTAACAATGCCCCCTTAGGCAGATAAAAGACAAGGGTCGGTCACGTGGGTTACCAGTGCCCTTTTATGATGTCACAATGCCCCCTTAGGCAGATCACAGACAAGGGTCTGTAATCATGGTGACCAGTGCAGAGTTAAGATGCAACAACGCCCCCATAGGCAGATCACAGACAAGGGTCTGTCACCTGGGTGACCAATGCAGAGTTATGATGTCACAATGCCACTTAGGCTGATCACAGACAAGGTTCCATCACCTAGGTGACCAGGGCAGTGTTATGATGTCACAATGCCCACTTAGGCAGTTCACAGACAATGGTCTGTCACCTGGGTGACCACTGCAGAGTTATGATGTCACAATGCCTCCTTAGGCAGATCACAGACAATGGTTTCTCACCATGGTGACCAATGCAGAGTTATGATGTCACAATACCGCATTAGGCAGATCACAGACAGGGGTCTGTCAACTGCGTGACCAGTGCAGACTTATGATGTCACAATGCCCCCTTCGGCAGATCAAAGACAAGGGTCTGTCACCTGGGTGTCCAGTGCAGAGTTATGATGTCACAATACCCTCTTAGGCAGATAACAGACAAGGGTCTGCCACCAGGGTGACCAGTGCAGAGTTATGATGTCACAATGCCCACTTGGGCAGGTCAAGACAAGGGCCTGTCACCTGGGTTCCCAGTGCAGACTTATGATGTCACAATGCCCAATTAGGCAAATCACAGACAAGGATCTGTCTCCTGGGTGACCAGTGTAGAGATAAGATGTCACAATGACCCCTTTGGCAGATCACATTCAAGGGCCTGTCACATGGGTGACCCGAGCAGAGTTATGATGTGACAATGCACCTTTAGGCGATCACAGACAAGGGTCTGGGACCTGGGTGCCCCGTGCCGAGTTACCATGTCACAATGCACCCTTAGGCAGATCAAAGACCAGGGTCTGTCACGTGGTTGAACAGTGCAGAGTTATGACGTCAAAAGGCCCCCTTCGGCATTTCACAGACAAGGCTATGTCACCTGGGTGACCAGTGCAGAGTTATGATGTCACAATGCCTCCTTAGGCTGATCACACACAATGGTCTGTCACCTTTGTGACCAGTGCAAAGTTATGATGTTGCAATGCACCCTTGGGCAGGTCACAGACAAGCATCTGTCACCTGGGTGTCCAGTGTAGAGTTATGATGTCACAATGCCCCATTAAGCAGATCACAGACAAGGGTCTGCCACCTGGGTGACCATTACAGAGTTATGATGTCACAATGCCCCCTTAGTAAGATCACAGAGAACGGTCTGTCACCTGGGTGACCAGTGCAGAATTATGATGTCACAATGCCCCCTTAGCTAGATCACAGACAAGGGTCTGTCACGTGGGTGACCAGTGCATGTTTATGATGTCACAATGCACCCTTTGGCAGATAACGGAGAAGGATCTGTCACCAGGGTGACCAGTGAAGAGTTATGATATCACAATGCTCCTTTAGGCAGTTCACAGTCAAGGGTCTGTCACCTGGGTGACCAGTGTAGAGTTCTGATGTCACAATGCCTCTTTAGGCAGGTCACAGACAATGGTCTGTCACCTTAGAGACCACTGGAGAGTTATGATGTCAAAATGCCCCCTAAAGCAGATCAAAGACAAGGGTCTGTCACCTGGGAGACCAGTGCAGAGTTATGATGTCCCTATGCCCCTTAAGCAGTTCACAGACAAGGTCTGTCACCTGTGTGACCAGTGCAGACTTATGATGTCACAACGCCCCCTTAGGGAGATCACAGACAATGGTTTCTCACGTTGGTGACCAATGCAGAGTTATGATGTCACAATGCCTTCTTAGGCAGATCACAGCCAATGGTCTGTGACCTGGGTGACCAGCGCAGAGTTACGATGTCACAGTGCCCCCTTAGGCAGATCACAGACAAGGGACTGTCCCCTTGTTGACGAGTGCAGGGTTTTGATGTCACAATGACCCCTTAGGCAGATAACGGAAAAGGATGTGTCACCAGGGTGACCAGTGAAAAGTTATGATGTCACAATGCCCCGTTAGGCAGTTCACAGTCTAGGGTCTGCCACCTGGGTGACCAGTGGAGAGTTATGATGTCACAATGCCCCCTTAAGTAGATCACAGACAAGGGTCTATCACCTGGGGGACAAGTGCAGAGTTATGAAGTCACAATGCACCCTTAGGCAGTTCACAGACAAGGGTCTGTAACCGGGTGTCCAGTGTAGATTTATGATGTCACAACCCCCCTTTAGGCAGATCACAGACAATGGTCTCTCACCTTGGTGACCAATGCAGAGATATGATGTCACAATTCCCCCTTAGGCAGATCACAGACAAGGTTCTGTTACCTGCGTGACCAGTGCAGAGTTATGATGTCACAATGCCCCTTAGGCAGATCACAGACAATGGTCTGTCACCTTGGTGACCAGTGCAGAGTTATGATGTCACATTGCCCCCTTAGGCAGATCACAGACAATGGTTTCTCACCATGGTGACCAATGCAGAGTTATGATGTCACAATGCCACATTAGACTGTTCACAGACAAGGGTCTGTCAACTGCTTGACCAGTGCAGACTTATGATGTCACAATGCCCCCTTAGGCAGATCAAAGACAAGGGTGTGTCACCTGGGTGTCCCGTGCAGAGTTGTGATGTCACAATGCCCTCTTAGGCAGATAACTGACAAGGGTCTGCCACCAGGGTGACTAGTGCAGAGTTCTGATGTCACAATGCCCACTTAGGCAGGTCAAAGTCAAGGGCCTGTCACCTGGGTTCCCAATGCAGACTTATGATGTCACAATGCTCCCTTAGGCAAATCACAGACAAGGGTCTGTCTCCCGGGTGACCAGTGCAGAGTTAAGATGTCACAATGACCCCTTAGGCAGATCACATTCAAGGGCCTGTCACATGGGTGACCCGAGCAGAGTTATGATGTCACAATGCACCCTTACGCAGATCACAGGCAAGGGTCTGACACTTTTGTGATGGGTGTAGAATTATGATGTCACAATGCACCCTGAGGCAGATAGCAGACAAGGGTCTGTCACCAGGGTGACCAGTGCCGAGTTATGATGTCACAATGCCCCTTAGGCAGATCACAGACAGTGGTCTGTCACCTGGGTGATGAGTGCAGAGTTATGATGTCACAATGCCCCTTAAGCAGATGACAGACAAGGGTCTGTCACCTGGGAGACAAGTGCAGAATTACGATGTCACAACGCCGCCTTAAGCAGTTCACAGACAAGGGTCTGTCACCTGGTTGACCAGTGCAGATTTATGATGTCACAACGCCCCCTTAGGCAGATCACAGACAATGGTTTCTCACCTTGGTGACCAATGCAGAATTATGATGTCACAATGCTTCATTAGGCAGATCACAGACAAGGGTCTGTCAACTGCGTGACCAGTGCAGAGTTATGATGTCACAAGGACACCTTAGGGAGATCACAGACAAGGGCCTGTCACCTGCATACCCCGTGCAGAGTTATGATGTAACAATGCCCCCTTAGGCAGATAAAAGACAAGGGTCGGTCACCTGGGTTACCAGTGCACTGTTATGATGTCACAATGCCCCCTTAGGCAGATCACAGACAAGGGTCTGTCATCATGGTGACCAGTGCAGAGTTAAGATGCAACAACGCCCCCATAGGCAGATCACAGACAAGGGTCTGTCACCTGGGTGACCAATGCAGAGTTATGATGTCACAATGCCACTTAGGCAGATCACACACAAGGTTCCATCACCTAGGTGACCAGGGCAGAGTTATGATGTCACAATGCCCACTTAGGCAGTTCACAGACAATGGTCTGTCACCTGGGTGACCAGTGCAGAGTTATGATGTCACAATGCCTCCTTAGGCATATCACAGACAATGGTCTGTCACCTTGGTGACCACTGCAGAGTTATGATGTCACATTGCCCCTTAGGCAGATCACAGACAATGGTTTCTCACCATGGTGACCAATGTAGAGTTATGATGTCACAATGCCGCATTAGGCAGATCACAGACAGGGGTCTGTCAACTGCGTGACCAGTGCAGACTTATGATGTCACAATGCCCCCTTAGGCAGATCAAAGACAGGGGTCTGTCACCTGGGTGTCCCGTGCAGAGTTATGATGTCACAATACCCTCTTAGGCAGATAACAGACAAGGGTCTGCCACCAGGGTGACCAGTGCAGAGTTATGATGTCACAATGCCCACTTGGGCAGGTCAAGACAAGGGCCTGTCACCTGGGTTCCCAGTGCAGACTTATGATGTCACAATGCCCAATTAGGCAAATCACAGACAAGGATCTGTCTCCTGGGTGACCAGTGTAGAGATAAGATGTCACAATGACCCCTTAGGCAGATCACATTCAAGGGCCTGTCACATGGGTGACCCGAGCAGAGTTATGATGTGACAATGCACCTTTAGGCCGATCACAGACAAGGGTCTGTGACCTGGGTGCCCCGTGCCGAGTTACGATGTCACAATGCACCCTTAGGCAGATCAAGGACCAGGGTCTGTCACGTGGTTGAACAGTGCAGATTTATGACGTCAAAATGCCCAATTCGGCATTTCACAGACAAGGCTATGTCACCTGGGTGACCAGTGCAGAGTTATGATGTCACAATGCCTCCTTAGGCTGATCACACACAATGGTCTGTCACCTTGGTGACCAGTGCAAAGTTATGATGTTGCAATGCACCCTTGGGCAGGTCACAGACAAGCATCTGTCACCTGGGTGTCCAGTGTAGAGTTATGATGTCACAATGCCCCATTAAGCAGATCACAGACAAGGGTCTGCCACCTGGGTGACCATTACAGAGTTATGATGTCACAATGCCCCCTTAGTAAGATCACAGAGAACGGTCTGTCACCTTGGTTACCAGTGCAGAATTATGATGTCACAATGCCCCCTTGGCTAGATCACAGACAAGGGTCTGTCACGTGGGTGACCAGTGCAGGTTTATGATGTCACAATGCACCCTTTGGCAGATAACGGAGAAGGATCTGTCACCAGGGTGACCAGTGAAGAGTTATGATATCACAATGCTCCTTTAGGCAGTTCACAGTCAAGGGTCTGTCACCTGGGTGACCAGTGTAGAGTTCTGATGTCACAATGCCTCTTTAGGCAGGTCACAGACAATGGTCTGTCACCTTAGAGACCACTGGAGAGTTATGATGTCAAAATGCCCCCTAAAGCAGATCAAAGACAAGGGTCTGTCACCTGGGAGACCAGTGCAGAGTTATGATGTCCCTATGCCCCTTAAGCAGTTCACAGACAAGGTCTGTCACCTGTGTGACCAGTGCAGACTTATGATGTCACAACGCCCCCTTAGGGAGATCACAGACAATGGTTTCTCACGTTGGTGACCAATGCAGAGTTATGATGTCACAATGCCTTCTTAGGCAGATCACAGCCAATGGTCTGTGACCTGGGTGACCAGCGCAGAGTTACGATGTCACAGTGCCCCCTTAGGCAGATCACAGACAAGGGACTGTCCCCTTGTTGACGAGTGCAGGGTTATGATGTCACAATGACCCCTTAGGCAGATAACGGAAAAGGATGTGTCACCAGGGTGACCAGTGAAAAGTTATGATGTCACAATGCCCCGTTAGGCAGTTCACAGTCTAGGGTCTGCCACCTGGGTGACCAGTGGAGAGTTATGATGTCACAATGCCCCCTTAAGCAGATCACAGACAAGGGTCTATCACCTGGGGGACAAGTGCAGAGTTATGAAGTCACAATGCACCCTTAGGCAGTTCACAGACAAGGGTCTGTAACCGGGTGTCCAGTGTAGATTTATGATGTCACAACCCCCCTTTAGGCAGATCACAGACAATGGTCTCTCACCTTGGTGACCAATGCAGAGATATGATGTCACAATTCCCCCTTAGGCAGATCACAGACAAGGTTCTGTTACCTGCGTGACCAGTGCAGAGTTATGATGTCACAATGCCCCTTAGGCAGATCACAGACAATGGTCTGTCACCTTGGTGACCAGTGCAGAGTTATGATGTCACATTGCCCCCTTAGGCAGATCACAGACAATGGTTTCTCACCATGGTGACCAATGCAGAGTTATGATGTCACAATGCCGCATTAGACTGTTCACAGACAAGGGTCTGTCAACTGCTTGACCAGTGCAGACTTATGATGTCACAATGCCCCCTTAGGCAGATCAAAGACAAGGGTGTGTCACCTGGGTGTCCCGTGCAGAGTTGTGATGTCACAATGCCCTCTTAGGCAGATAACTGACAAGGGTCTGCCACCAGGGTGACTAGTGCAGAGTTCTGATGTCACAATGCCCACTTAGGCAGGTCAAAGTCAAGGGCCTGTCACCTGGGTTCCCAATGCAGACTTATGATGTCACAATGCTCCCTTAGGCAAATCACAGACAAGGGTCTGTCTCCCGGGTGACCAGTGCAGAGTTAAGATGTCACAATGACCCCTTAGGCAGATCACATTCAAGCGCCTGTCACATGGGTGACCCGAGCAGAGTTATGATGTCACAATGCACCCTTACGCAGATCACAGGCAAGGGTCTGACACTTTTGTGATGGGTGTAGAATTATGATGTCACAATGCACCCTGAGGCAGATAGCAGACAAGGGTCTGTCACCAGGGTGACCAGTGCCGAGTTATGATGTCACAATGCCCCTTAGGCAGATCACAGACAGTGGTCTGTCACCTGGGTGATGAGTGCAGAGTTATGATGTCACAATGCCCCTTAAGCAGATGACAGACAAGGGTCTGTCACCTGGGAGACAAGTGCAGAATTACGATGTCACAACGCCGCCTTAAGCAGTTCACAGACAAGGGTCTGTCACCTGGTTGACCAGTGCAGATTTATGATGTCACAACGCCCCCTTAGGCAGATCACAGACAATGGTTTCTCACCTTGGTGACCAATGCAGAATTATGATGTCACAATGCTTCATTAGGCAGATCACAGACAAGGGTCTGTCAACTGCGTGACCAGTGCAGAGTTATGATGTCACAAGGACACCTTAGGGAGATCACAGACAAGGGCCTGTCACCTGCATACCCCGTGCAGAGTTATGATGTAACAATGCCCCCTTAGGCAGATAAAAGACAAGGGTCGGTCACCTGGGTTACCAGTGCACTGTTATGATGTCACAATGCCCCCTTAGGCAGATCACAGACAAGGGTCTGTCATCATGGTGACCAGTGCAGAGTTAAGATGCAACAACGCCCCCATAGGCAGATCACAGACAAGGGTCTGTCACCTGGGTGACCAATGCAGAGTTATGATGTCACAATGCCACTTAGGCAGATCACACACAAGGTTCCATCACCTAGGTGACCAGGGCAGAGTTATGATGTCACAATGCCCACTTAGGCAGTTCACAGACAATGGTCTGTCACCTGGGTGACCAGTGCAGAGTTATGATGTCACAATGCCTCCTTAGGCATATCACAGACAATGGTCTGTCACCTTGGTGACCACTGCAGAGTTATGATGTCACATTGCCCCTTAGGCAGATCACAGACAATGGTTTCTCACCATGGTGACCAATGTAGAGTTATGATGTCACAATGCCGCATTAGGCAGATCACAGACAGGGGTCTGTCAACTGCGTGACCAGTGCAGACTTATGATGTCACAATGCCCCCTTAGGCAGATCAAAGACAGGGGTCTGTCACCTGGGTGTCCCGTGCAGAGTTATGATGTCACAATACCCTCTTAGGCAGATAACAGACAAGGGTCTGCCACCAGGGTGACCAGTGCAGAGTTATGATGTCACAATGCCCACTTGGGCAGGTCAAGACAAGGGCCTGTCACCTGGGTTCCCAGTGCAGACTTATGATGTCACAATGCCCAATTAGGCAAATCACAGACAAGGATCTGTCTCCTGGGTGACCAGTGTAGAGATAAGATGTCACAATGACCCCTTAGGCAGATCACATTCAAGGGCCTGTCACATGGGTGACCCGAGCAGAGTTATGATGTGACAATGCACCTTTAGGCCGATCACAGACAAGGGTCTGTGACCTGGGTGCCCCGTGCCGAGTTACGATGTCACAATGCACCCTTAGGCAGATCAAGGACCAGGGTCTGTCGCGTGGTTGAACAGTGCAGATTTATGACGTCAAAATGCCCAATTCGGCATTTCACAGACAAGGCTATGTCACCTGGGTGACCAGTGCAGAGTTATGATGTCACAATGCCTCCTTAGGCTGATCACACACAATGGTCTGTCACCTTGGTGACCAGTGCAAAGTTATGATGTTGCAATGCACCCTTGGGCAGGTCACAGACAAGCATCTGTCACCTGGGTGTCCAGTGTAGAGTTATGATGTCACAATGCCCCATTAAGCAGATCACAGACAAGGGTCTGCCACCTGGGTGACCATTACAGAGTTATGATGTCACAATGCCCCCTTAGTAAGATCACAGAGAACGGTCTGTCACCTTGGTTACCAGTGCAGAATTATGATGTCACAATGCCCCCTTAGCTAGATCACAGACAAGTGTCTGTCACGTGGGTGACCAGTGCAGGTTTATGATGTCACAATGCACCCTTTGGCAGATAACGGAGAAGGATCTGTCACCAGGGTGACCAGTGAAGAGTTATGATATCACAATGCTCCTTTAGGCAGTTCACAGTCAAGGGTCTGTCACCTGGGTGACCAGTGTAGAGTTCTGATGTCACAATGCCTCTTTAGGCAGATCACAGACAATGGTCTGTCACCTTAGAGACCACTGGAGAGTTATGATGTCAAAATGCCCCCTTAAGCAGATCAAAGACAAGGGTCTGTCACCTGGGAGACAAGTGCTGAGTTATGATGTCCCTATGCCCCTTAAGCAGTTCACAGACAAGGTCTGTCACCTGTGTGACCAGTGCAGACTTATGATGTCACAACGCCCCCTTAGGGAGATCACAGACAATGGTTTCTCACGTTGGTGACCAATGCAGAGATATGATGTCACAATGCCTTCTTAGGCAGATCACAGCCAATGGTCTGTCACCTGGGTGACCAGTGCAGAGTTACGATGTCACAATGCCCCCTTAGGCAGATCACAGACAAGGGACTGTCACCTTGTTGACGAGTGTAGGGTTATGATGTCACAATGACCCCTTAGGCAGATAACGGACAAGGATCTGTCACCAGGGTGAACAGTGAAAAGTTATGATGTCACAATGCCCCGTTAGGCAGTTCACAGTCAAGGGTCTGTCACCTGGGTGACCAGTGGAGAGTTATGATGTCACTATGCCCCCTTAAGCAGATCACAGACAAGGGTCTAACACCTGGGGGACAAGTGCAGAGTTATGAAGTCACAATGCATCCTTAGGCAGTTCACAGACAAGGGTCGGTCACCTGGGTTTCCAGTGCAGATTTATGATATCACAACGCCCCTTTAGGGAGATCACAGAGAATGGTCTCTCACCTTGGTTTCCAATACAGAGTTATGATGTCACATTGCCCCCTTAGGCAGATCACAGGCAAGGGTCTGTTACCTGCGTGACCAGTGCAGAGTTATGATGTCAGAATGCCACCTTAGGCAGATCACAGACAACGGTCTGTCACCTGGGTGACCCGTGCAGAATTATGATGTCACAATGCCGCCTTAGGCAGATAACAGAGAAGGGTCTGTCACCAGGGTGACCAGTGCCGAGTTATGATGTCACAATGCCCCCTTAGGCAGATCACAGACCAGGGCCTGTCAGCTGGGTGACCCGCGCAGTGTTATGACGTCACTATGCCCCCTTAGGCATATCAAAGACAAAGGCCAGTCACCTGGGTGAACAGTTCAGAGTTATGATGTCACAATGCCACCTTAGGAAGATGAGAGACAAGGACCTGTAACCTGTGTTAGCAGTGCAGTGTTATGATGTCACAATGCCCCCTTAGGAGGATCACAGACAAGGGTCTGTCACCTGGGTGACTAGTGCATAATTACGATGTCACAATGCCCCCTTAGGCAGATCACAGACAAGCGTCTGTCACCTGGGTTACCAGAGCGGGTTTAGGATGTTACAAAGCCCACTTAGGCACGTCAAAGACAAGGGCCTGTCACCTGCGTTCCCAGTGCAGACTTATGATGTCGCAATGCCCCCTTAGGCAAATCACAGACAAGGGTCTGTCTCCTGGGTGAGCAGTGCAGAGTTAAGATGTCAAAATGACCCCTTAGGCAGATCACTTTCAAGGGCCCATGACATGGGTGACCCGAGCAGAGTTATGATGTCACAATGCACCCTTAGGCAGTTCACAGACAAGGGTCTCTGACCTGGATGCTCCGTGCCGAGTTATGATGTCACAATTCCCCCTTAGGCAGATGAAAAACCAGAGTCTGTCACGTGGGTGACCAGTGCAGACTTATGATGTCAAAATGCCCCCTTAGGCAGTTCACAGACAAGGGTCTCTCACCTGGGTGACCAGTGTAGAGTTATCATGTCACAATGATGCCTTAGGCAGATCACAGACAATGGTCGGTCACCTTGGTGACCTGTGCAAAGTTATGATGTCGCAATGCACCCTTGGGAAGGTCACAGACAAGCGTCTGTCACCTGGGTTACCAGTGTAGATTTATGATGTCACAATGCCCCATTAAGCAGATCACAGACAAGGGTCTGTCACCTGGGTGTCGTGTGCCGAGTTATGATGTCACAATGCCTCGTTAGGCAGATCACAGACAAAGGCTTGTCACCTGGGTGACCCGTGCAGAGTTATGATGTCACAATGCACCCTTAGGCAGATCACAGACAAGGGTCTGTCACCTGGGTGACCCATGCGGAATTATGATGTCACAGTGCCCCTTAGGCAGATGACAGACAAGTGTCTGTCACCTGGGTGAGCAGTGCAGGGTTATGATTTCACAATGCCCCCTTAGGCAGATCACAGACAAGGGTCTTTCACCTGGGTGAGCAATGCAGAGTTATGATGTCACAATGCCCCCTTAGGGAGATCACAGACAATGGTTCGTCTCCTGGTTGACCGGTGCACAGTTGTGATGTTACAATGCCCCTTAGGCAGATCACAGAAAAGGGTCTGTCACCACGGTAACCAGTGCAGAGTTATGACGTCACAATGCCCACTTAGGCAGATCACAGACAAGGGTCTGTCACTTGGGTGACCAGTGCAGAGTAATGATGTAACAATGCCGCCTTAGGCAGATAACAGATATGGGCCTGTCATCTGAGTCCCCATTGCACAGCTTTGATGTCACAATGCCACCTTAGGCAGATCACAGACAAGAGTCTGTCACCTGGGTGACCAGTGCATAGTTATGATGTCACAATGACCCCTTAGGCAGATAACGAACAAGGGTCTGTCATAAGGGTGATGAGTGCAGTGTTGTGATGTCAAAATGCCCCCTTAGGCAGATCAGAGACAAGGTTCTGTCGCCGGGGTGACCAGTGCAGAGTCCTGATGTCACAATGCCCCCTTAGGCAGATCACAGAAAAGGGAATGTGACCTGGTTGCCCATTGCAGAGTTATGATGTCACAATGCCACCTTAGACACATCACAGACAAGCGTCTGTCACCTGGGTGACCAGTGCAGCGTTATGATGTCACAATCACCCTTAGGCACATCAAAGACAAGGGTCTGTCTCCTGGGTGACCATTGCAGAGTTATGATGTCACAATGCCCCGTTAGGCAGATCAGAGACAAGGATCTGTCACCTTGGTGACCAGCGCAGAGTTATGATGTGACAATGCCCACTTATGGAGATCAAAGACAATGGTCTATCACCAGGGTGACCCGTGCAGAGTTACGATGTCACAATGCACCCTTTGGCAGAACACAGACAAGGGTCTGTCACCTAGGTGACCCGTGCAGAATTATGATATCACAATGCCCCCGTAGGCGGATCACAGACAACGGTCAGTCACCTGGGTGACAAGTGCAGTGTTATGATGTCACAATGCCCCCTTAGGCAGATAACAGACAAGGGCATGTCACCTGGGTGCCCAGTGAAGAGTTATAATGTCACAATGCCCCCTTAAGCACATCACAGACTAGGGAATGTCACCTCGGTGACCAGTGCAGAATTATGATGTCAAAATGCCCCCTCAGGCAGATCAAACACAGGGGTCTGTCACCTGGGTCACCAGTGCAGACTTATGATGTCACAATGCCCCTTAGGCCGATCACAGACAAGAGTCTGTCACCTGGGTGACCCGTGCAGGGTTATGATGTCAGTATGCCCCCTTATGCAGATCACAGTCAAGGGTCCGTCACCTTGGTGACAAATTCAGAGTTATAATGTCACAATGTCCCCTTAGGCAGATCACAGACAAGGGTCTGTCACCTGGGTGACCCATGCAGAATTATGATGTCACAATGCCCCTTAGGCAGCTCACAGACAAGGGTCTGACACCTGGGTGACCAGTGCAGTGTTATGATGTCACAATGCCCCCATAGGCTGATGACACACAACGGTCTTTCACATGGGTGACGAGTGCAGATTTATGATCAGAATGCCCCCTTAGGACGATCACAGACAAGGGCCTGTCACCAAGGTGCCCAAGGCTGAGTTATGATGTCACAATGACCCCTTAGGCAGATCACAGTCAAGGGTCTGTCACCTGGGTGACCAGTGGAGAGTTATGATGTCACAATGCCCCGTTAAGCAGATCACAGACAAGGGTGTGTCACCTGGGTGACCAGTGCAGATTTATGTTCTTACAACGCCCCTTTAGGCAGATCACAGACAATGGTTTCTCACCTTGGTGACCAATGCAGTGTTATGAGGTCACAATGCCGCTTTAGACAGATCACAGACAAGGGTCTGTCAACTGCGTGACCAGTGCAGAGTTATGATGTCACAATGCCCCCTTAGGCAGATCACAGACAAGGGTCTGTCACCTGGGTGTTCAGTGTAGAGTTATGATGTCACAATGACCCCTTAGGCAGATAACAGA
Source organism: Gorilla gorilla gorilla (assembly GCF_029281585.2). Classification (NCBI taxonomy): domain Eukaryota; kingdom Metazoa; phylum Chordata; class Mammalia; order Primates; family Hominidae; genus Gorilla; species Gorilla gorilla. Next base: position 31,356,570 of record NC_073241.2, on the reverse strand, counting down.
CAAGGGTCTGTCACCAGGGTTACCGTTGCAGAGTTATGATGTCACAATTGCCACTTAGGCAAGTCAAAGTCACGGGCCTGTCACCTGGGTTCCCAGTGCAGACTTATGACGTCACAATGCATCCTTAGGCAGATCACAGACAAGGGTCTGTCTCCTGGGTGACCAGTGCACAGTTAAGATGTCAAAATGACCGCTTAGGCAGATCACATTCAAGGGCCTGTCACATGGGTGACCCGAGCAGAGTTATGATGTCACAACGCCCCATTAAGCAGATCACAGGCAAGGTTCTGCCACCTGGGTGACCATTGCAGAGTTATGATGTCACAATGACCCGTTACGCAGATCACAGACAAGGGTCTGTCACCTGGGTGACCAGTGAAGAGTTATGATGTCACAATGCAATCTTAGGCAGATCACAGACAATCGTCTGTCACCTGGGTGACCAGTGCAGACTTTTGATGTCACAATCCCCCCTTAGGCAGATCACAGACAAAGGTCTGTCACCTGCGTGACCAGTGCAGAATTATGATGTCAAAATGCCCCATTAGGCAGATAACAGACAAGGTTCTGTCACCTGGGTGACGAGCGCAGAGTTATGATGTCACAATACCCCCTTAGGCAGATAACGGACAAAGTTCGGTCAACAGGGTGACCAGTGTAGAGTTCTGATGTCACAATGCCTCTTTAGGCAGATCACAGACTATGGTCTGTCACCTTAGAGACCACTGGAGAGTTATGATGTCAAAATGCCCCCTTAAGCAGATCAAAGAAAAGGGTCTGTCACCTGGGAGACAAGTGCAGAGTTATGATGTCCCTATGCCCCTTAAGCAGTTCACAGACAAGGTCTGTCACCTGTGTGACTAGTGCAGACTTATGATGTCACAACGCCCCCATAGGGAGATCACAGACAATGGTTTCTCACGTTGGTGACCAATGCAGAGTTATGATGTCACAATGCCTTCATAGGCAGATCACAACCTATGGTCTGTCACCTGGGTGACCAGTGCAGAGTTACGATGTAACAATGCCCCCTTAGGCAGATCACAGACAAGGGACTGTCACCTTGTTGACGAGTGCAGTGTTATGATGTCACAATGACCCCTTAGGCAGATAACGGAAAAGGATCTGTCACCAGGGTGACCAGTGAAGTGTTATGATATCACAATGCTCCTTTAGGCAGTTCACAGTCAAGGGTCTGTCACCTGGGTGACCAGTGTAGAGTTCTGATGTCACAATGCCTCTTTAGGCATATCACAGACAATGGTCTGTCACCTTAGAGACCACTGGAGAGTTATGACGTCAAAATGCCCCCTTAAGCAGATCAAAGACAAGGGTCTGTCACCTGGGAGACAAGTGCAGAGTTATGATGTCCCTATGCCCCTTAAGCAGTTCACAGACAAGGTCTGTCACCTGTGTGACCAGTGCAGACTTATGATGTCACAACGCCCCCTTAGGGAGATCACAGACAATGGTTTCTCACGTTGGTGACCAATGCAGAGTTATGATGTCACAATGCCTTCTTAGGCAGATCACAGCCAATGGTCTGTCACCTGGGTGACCAGTGGAGAGTTATGATGTCACAATGCCCCCTTAAGCAGATCAAAGACAAGGGTCTGTCACCTGGGGGACAAGTGCAGAGTTATGAAGTCACAATGCACCCTTAGGCAGTTCACAGACAAGGGTCTGTAACCGGGTGTCCAGTGCAGATTTATGATGTCACAACCCCCCTTTAGGCAGATCACAGACAATGGTCTCTCACCTTGGTGACCAATGCAGAGATATGATGTCACAATTCCCCCTTAGGCAGATCACAGACAAGGTTCTGTTACCTGCGTGACCAGTGCAGAGTTATGATGTCACAATGCCCCTTAGGCAGATCACAGACAATGGTCTGTCACCTTGGTGACCAGTGCAGGGTTATGATGTCACATTGCCCCTTTAGGCAGATCACAGACAATGGTTTCTCACCATGGTGTCCAATGCAGAGTTTTGATGTCACAATGCCGCATTAGACTGTTCACAGACAAGGGTCTGTCAACTGCTTGACCAGTGCAGACTGATAATGTCACAATGCCCCCTTAGGCAGATCAAAGACAAGGGTCTGTCACCTGGGTGTCCCGTGCAGAGTTATGATGTCACAATGCCCTCTTAGGCAGATAACAGACAAGGGTCTGCCACCAGGGTGACTAGTGCAGAGTTATGATGTCACAATGCCCACTTAGGCAGGTCAAAGTCAAGGGCCTGTCACCTGGGTTCCCAATGCAGACTTATGATGTCACAATGCTCCCTTAGGCAAATCACAGACAAGGGTCTGTCTCCTGGGTGACCAGCGCAGAGTTAAGATGTCACAATGACCCCTTAGGCAGATCACATTCAAGCGCCTGTCACATGGGTGACCCGAGCAGAGTTATGATGTCACAATGAACCCTTACGCAGATCACAGGCAAAGGTCTGACACTTTTGTGATGGGTGTAGAATTATGATGTCACAATGCACCCTGAGGCAGATAACAGACAAGGGTCTGTCACCAGGGTGACCAGTGAAGAGTTATGATGTCACAATGCCCCTTAGGCAGATCACAGACAATGGTCTGTCACCTGGGTGATGAGTGCAGAGTTATGATGTCACAATGCCCCTTAAGCAGATGACAGACAAGGGTCTGTCACCTGGGAGACAAGTGCAGAATTACGATGTCACAATGCCGCCTTAAGCAGTTCACAGACAAGGGTCTGTCACCTGGTTGACCAGTGCAGATTTATGATGTCACAACGCCCCCTTAGGCAGAGCACAGATAATGGTTTCTCACCTTGGTGACCAACGCAGAGTTTTGATGTCACAATGCCGCATTAGGCAGATCACAGACAAGGGTCTGTCAACTGCGTTACCAGTGCGGAATTATGATGTCACAAGGCCCCCTTAGGCAGATCACAGACAAGGGTCTGTTACCTGGGTACCCGGTGCAGAATTATGATGTAACAATGCCCCCTTAGGCAGATCAAAGACAATGGTCCGTCACCTGGGTTACCAGTGTACTGTTATGATGTCACAATGCCCCTTAGGCAGATCACAGACAAGGGTCTGTCACCTAGGTGACCAGTGCAGAGTTATGATGTCACAATGCCCCCTTAAGCCGTTCACAGGCAAGGGTCTGCAACCTGGGTGACCAGTGCAGAGTTAAGATGTCGCAATGCCCCCTTAGGGAGGTAACGGACAAGGATCTGTCAGCAGGGTGAGCAGTGAAGAGTTATGATGTCACAATGCCCCCTTAGGCAGTTCACAGTCAAGGGTCTGTCACCTAGGTGACCAGTGCAGAGTTATGATGTCACAATGCCCCCTTAAGCAGTTCACAGGCAAGGGTCTGTCACCTTGGTGACCAGTGCAGAGTTATGATGTCACATTACACTCTTAGGCAGAACACAGACAAGGTTCTGTCGCCTGGGTGACCCGTGCAGAGTTATGATGTCACAATGCCCCCTTAGGCAGTTCACAGAAAAGGGTTCGTCTCCTGGGTGACCAGTTCAGAGTTATGATGTCACAATGCCCCTTTAGGCAGATAACGGACCAGGGTCGGTCACCAGGGTGACCAGTGAATAGTAATGATGTTACTGTGCCCCGTTAGGGAGTTCACAGTCAACGGTCTGTCAGCTGGGTGACCAGTGGAGAGTTATGATGTCACAATGCCCCATTAAGCAGATCACAGACAAGGCTGTGTCACCTGGGTGTCCAGTGCAGATTTATGATGTCACAATGCCCCTTTAGGCAGATCACAGACAATGGTTTCTCACCTTGGTAACCAATGAAGAGTTATGATGTCACAATGCCGCTTTAGGCAGATGACAGACAAGGGTCTGTCACCTGGGTGACCAGTGCAGAGTTATGATGTCACAATGCCCCCTTAGGGAGATAACGGACAGGGATCTGTCACCAGGGTGACCAGTGAAGAGTTATGATGTCACAATGCCCCCTTAGGCAGTTCACATTCAAGGGTCTGTCACCTGGGTGACCAGTGGAGAGTTATGATGTCACAATGCCCCCTGAAGCAGATCACAGACAAGGGTCTGTCACCCGGAGTACAAGTGCAGAGTTATGAAGTCACAATGCCCCCTTAGGCAGTTCACAGACAAGGGTCGGTCACCTGGGTGTCCAGTGCAGATTTAAGATGTCACAACGCCCCTTTAGGCAGATCACAGAGAATGGTCTCTCACCTTGTTTTCCAATACAGAGTTATGATGTCAAAATGCCCCCTTAGGCAGATTACAGACAAGGGTCTGTTACCTGAGTGACAAGTGCAGAGTTATGATGTCAGAATGCCACCTTAGGCAGATCACAGACAACGGTCTGACACCTGGGTGACCCGTGCAGAATTATGATGTCACAATGCCCCCTTAGGCAGATAACAGAGAAGGGTCTGTCACCAGGGTGACCAGTGCCGAGTTATGATGTCACAGTGCCACTTAGGCAGATCACAGATAAGGGTCTGTCAGCTGGGTGATGAGTGCGGAGTTATGATGTTACAATTCCCCCTTAGGGAGATCACAGACAAGGTGCTGTCACCTGGGTGCCCAGTGCAGACTTATGAGGTCACAATGGCTCCTTAGGCAGATCACAGACAAGGGTCTGTCACCTGTGTGACCAGTGCAGAGTTATGATGTCACAATGCCCCCTTAGGCAGATCACAGACAGGGGTCTGTCAGCTGGGTGACCAGTGCAGAGTTATGATGTCACAATGTCCACTTAGGCAGATAACGGACAAGGGTCTGTCACCAGGGGGACCAGTGAAGGGTTCTGATGTCACAATGCCTCGTTAGGCAGATCAAAGACAAGGGTCTGTCACCTGGGTGACAAGAGCCGATTTACGATGTCACAAACGCCCCTTACGCAGATCAGAGATAATGGTTTCTCACCTTTGTGACCAACGCAGAGTTTTGATGTCACAATGCCGCATTAGGCAGATCACAGACAAGGGTCCGTCAACTGCGTGACCAGTGCAGAATTATGATGTCACAAGGCCCCCTTAGGCAGATCACAGACAAGGGTCTGTTACCTGGGTACCCGGTGCAGAATTATGATGTAACAATGCCCCCTTAGGCAGATCAAAGACAATGGTCCGTCACCTGGGTTACCAGTGTACTGTTATGATGTCACAATGCCCCTTATGCAGATCACAGACAAGGGTCTGTCACCTAGGTGACCAGTGCAGAGTTATGATGTCACAATGCCCCCTTAAGCAGTTCACAGGCAAGGGTCTGTCACCTGGGTGACCAGTGCAGATTTCAGATGTCGCAATGCCCCCTTAGGGAGATAACGGACAAGGATCTGTCAGCAGGGTGAGCAATGAAGAGTCATGATGTCACAATGCCCCCTTAGGCAGTTCACAGTCAAGGGTCTGTCACCTAGGTGACCAGTGCAGAGTTATGATGTCACAATGCCCCCTTAAGCAGTTCACAGGCAAGGGTCTGTCACCTTGGTGACCAGTGCAGAGTTATGATGTGACATTACACTCTTAGGCAGAACACAGACAAGGTTCTGTCGCCTGGGTGACCCGTGCAGAGTTATGATGTCACAATGCCCCCTTAGGCAGTTCACAGAAAAGGGTTCGTCTCCTGGGTGACCAGTTCAGAGTTATGATGTCACAATGCCCCTTTAGGCAGATAACGGACCAGGGTCGGTCACCAGGGTGACCAGTGAATAGTTATGATGTTACTGTGCCCCGTTAGGGAGTTCACAGTCAACGGTCTGTCAGCAGGGTGACCAGTGGAGAGTTATGATGTCACAATGCCCCATTAAGCAGATCACTGACAAGGCTGTGTCACCTGGGTGACCAGTGCAGATTTATGATGTCACAATGCCCCCTTAGGCAGATCACAGACAATGGTTTCTCACCTTGGTGACCAACGCAGAGTTATGATGTCACAATGCCGCTTTAGGCAGATGACAGACAAGGGTCTGTCACCTGGGTGACCAGTGCAGAGTTAAGATGTCAAAATGCCCCCTTAGGGAGATAACGGACAAGGATCTGTCACCAGGGTGACCAGTGAAGAGTTATGATGTCACAATGCCCCCTTAGGCAGTTCACAGTCAAGGGTCTGTCACCTAGGTGACCAGTGAAGAGTTATGATATCACAATGCCCACTGAAGCAGTTCACAGACAAGGGTCTGTCACCTTGGTGACCAGTGCAGAGTTATGATGTCACATTGCACACTTAGGCAGATCACAGACAAGGGTCTGTCGCCTGGGTGACCCGTGCAAAATTATGATGTCACAATGCCCCCTTAGGCAGTTCACAGAAAAGGGTCCGTCTCCTGGGTGACCAGTTCAGAGCTTTGATGTCACAATGCCCCGTTAGGCAGATAACGGACAAGGGTCGGTCACCAGGGTGACCACTGAAGAGTTATGATGTCACTGTGCCCCGATAGGGAGTTCACAGTCAAGGGTCTGTCACCTGGGTGACCAGTGGAGAGTTATGATGTCACAATGCCCCCTTAAGCAGATCACAGACAAGGCTGTGTCACCTGGGTGACCAGTGCAGATTTATGATGTCACAATGCCCCCTTAGGCAGATCACAGACAATGGTTTCTCACATTGGTGACCAATGCAGAGTTATGATATCACAATGCCGCTTTAGGCAGATCACAGACAAGGGTCTGTCACCTGTGTGACCAGTGCAGAGTTATGATGTCACAATGCCCCCTTAGGGAGATAACGGACAGGGATCTGTCACCAGGGTGATCAGTGAAGAGTTATGATGTCACAATGCCACTTAGGCAGATCACAGACAAGGGTCTGTCACCTGGGTGATGAGTGCAGAGTTATGATGTTACAATGACCCCTTAGGCAGATCACAGACAAGGTCCTGTCACCTGGGTGCCCAGTGCAGACTTATAAGGTCACAATGCCTCCTTAGGCAGATCACAGACAAGGGTCTGTCACCTGGGTGACCAGTGCAGAGTTATGATATCACAATGCCCACTGAAGCAGTTCACAGACAAGGGTCTGTCACCTTGGTGACCAGTGCAGAGTTATGATGTCACATTGCACACTTAGGCAGATCACAGACAAGGGTCTGTCACCTGGGTGACCCGTGCAAAATTATGATGTCACAATGCCCCCTTAGGCAGTTCACAGAAAAGTGTCCGTTTCCTGGGTGACCAGTTCAGAGTTATGATGTCACAATGCCCCCTTAGGCAGATCACAGACAAGGGTCTATCACCTGGGTGACCATTGCAGAGTTATGATGTCACAATGTCCCCTTAGGCAGATCACAGACAAGGGTCTGTCACCTGGGTGATCAGTGCAGGGTTATGATGTCACAATGTCCCCTTAGGCAGATAGCGGACAAGGGTCTGTCACCAGGGTGACCAGTGTAGGGTTCTGATGTCACAATGCCTCGTTAGCCAGATCACAGACAAGGGTCTGTCACCTCGGTGACAAGAGCCGATTTATGATGTCACAAACGCCCCCTTACGCAAATCACAGATAATGGTTTCTCACCATTGTGACCAACGCAGAGTTTTGTTGGCACAATGCCGCATTAGGCAGACCACAGACAAGGGTCTCTCAACTGCGTGACCAGTGCAGAGTTATGATGTCACAAGGCCCCCTTAGGCAGATCACAGACAAGGGTCTGTTACCTGGGTACCCCGTGCAGAATTATGATGTAACAATGCCCTCTTAGGCAGATCAAAGACAATGGTCCTTCACCTGGGTTACCAGTGCACAGTTATGATGTCACAATGCCCCTTAGGCAGATCACAGACAAGGTTCTGTCACCTAGGTGACCAGTGCAGAGTTATGATGTCACAATGCCCCCTTAAGCAGTTCACAGAAAAGGGTCTTTCACCTTGGTGACCAGTGCAGAGTTATGATGTCACATTGCACACTTAGGCAGATCACAGACAAGGGTCTGTCACCTGGGTGACCCGTGCAGAGTTATGATGTCACAATGCCCCCTTAGGCAGATCACTGAAAAGGGTCCGTCTCCTGGGTGACCAGTTCACAGTTATGATGTCACAATGCCCCGTTAGGCAGATAACGGACAAGGGTCAGTCACCAGGGTGACCAGTGAAGAGTTATGATGTCACTGTGCCCCGTTAGGGAGTTCACAGTCAAGGGTCTGTCTGCTGGGTGACCAGTGGAGAGTTATGATGTCACAATGCCCCATTAAGCAGATCACAGACAAGGCTGTGTCACCTGGGTGTCCAGTGCAGATTTATGAAGTCACAATGCCCCCTTAGTCAGATCACAGACAATGGTTTCTCAAATTGGTGACCAATGAAGAGTTATGATGTCACAGTGCCGCTTTAGGCAGATGACAGACAAGGGTCTGTCACCTGGGTGACCAGTGCACAGTTATGATGTCACAATGCCCCCTTTGGGAGATAACGGACAGCGATCTGTCACCAGGGTGACCAGTGAAGAGTTATGATGTCACAATGCCCCCTTAGGCAGTTCACAGTCAAGGGTCTGTCACCTGGGTGACCAGTGGAGAGTTATGATGTCACAATGTCCCCTGAAGCAGATCACAGACAAGGGTCTGTCACCCGGGGTACAAGTGCAGAGTTATGAAGTCACAATGCCCCCTTAGGCAGTTCACAGACAAGGGTCGGTCACCTGGGTGTCCAGTGCAGATTTATGATGTCACAACGCCCCTTTTGGCAAATCACAGAGAATGGTCTCTCACCTTGTTTTCCAATACAGAGTTATGATGTCACAATGCCCCCTTAGGCAGATCACTGACAAGGGTCTGTTACCTGCGTGACAAGTGCAGAGTTATGATGTCAGAATGCCACCTTAGGCAGATCACAGACAACGGTCTGTCACCTGGGTGACCCGTGCAGAATTATGATGTCACAATGCCCCCTTAGGCAGATAACAGAGAAGGGTCTGTCACCAGGGTGACCAGTGCCGAGTTATGATGTCACAGTGCCACTTAGGCAGATCACAGATAAGGGTCTGTCAGCTGGGTGATGAGTGCAGAGTTATGATGTTACAATTCCCCCTTAGGGAGATCACAGACAAGGTCCTGTCACCTGGTTGCCCAGTGCAGACTTATGAGGTCACAATGGCTTCTTAGGCAGATCACAGACAAGGGTCTGTCACCTGGGTGACCAGTGCAGAGTTATGATGTCACAATGTCCCCTTAGGCAGATCACAGACAAGGGTCTGTCCCCTCGTTACCATTGCAGAGTTATGATGTCACAATGCTACCTTAGGCAGATCACAGACAGGGGTCTGTCAGCTGGGTGACCAGTGCAGAGTTATGATGTCACAATGTCCCCTTAGGCAGATAACGGACAAGGGTCTGTAACCAGGGTGACCAGTGTAGGTTTCTGATGTCACAATGCCTCATTATTCAGATCGCTGACAAGGGTCTGTCACGTGGGTGACAAGAGCCGATTTATGATGTCACAAACGCCCCCTTACGCAGATCACAGATAATGGTTTCTCACCTTTGTAACCAATGCAGAGTTTTGATGTCACAATGCCGCATTAGGCAGATCACAGACAAGGGTCTGTCAACTGCTTGACCAGTGCAGAGTTATGATGTCACAAGGCCCCCTTAGGCAGATCACAGACAAGGGTCTGTTACCAGGGTACCCCGTGCAGAATTATGATGTAACAATGCCCCCTTAGGCAGATCAAAGACAATGGTCCATCACCTGGGTTACCAGTGCACTGTTATGATGTCACAATGCCCCTTAGGCAGATCACAGACAAGGGTCTGTCAACTGCTTGACCAGTGCAGAGTTATGATGTCACAAGGCCCCCTTAGGCAGATCACAGACAGGGGTCTGTCACCTAGGTGACCAGTGCAGAGTTATGATGTCACAATGCCCCCTTAAGAAGTTCAAAGACAAGGCTCTGTCACCTGGGTGACCAGTGCAGAGTTAAGATGTCACAATGACCCCTTAGGGAGATAACGGACAAGGATCTGTCACCAGGGTGACCAGTGAAGAGTTATGATGTCACAATGCCCCCTTAGGCAGTTCACAGTCAAGGGTCTGTCACCTAGGTGACCAGTGCAGAGTTATGATATCACAATGCCCACTGAAGCAGTTCACAGACAAGGGTCTGTCACCTTGGTGACCAGTGCTGAGTTATGATGTCACATTGCACACTTAGGCAGATCACAGACAAGGGTCTGTCGCCTGGGTGACCCGTGCAAAATTATGATGTCACAATGCCCCCTTAGGCAGTTCACAGAAAAGGGTCCGTCTCCTGGGTGACCAGTTCAGAGTTATGATGTCACAATGCCCCGTTAGGCAGATAACGGACAAGGGTCGGTCACCAGGGTGACCACTGAAGAGTTATGATGTCACTGTGCCCCGTTAGGGAGTTCACAGTCAAGGGTCGGTCACCTGGGCGACCAGTGGAGAGTTATGATGTCACAATGCCCCCTTAAGCAGATCACAGACAAGGCTGTGTCACCTGGGTGACCAGTGCAGATTTATGATGTCACAATGCCCCCTTAGGCAGATCACAGACAATGGTTTCTCACCTTGGTGACCAATGCAGAGTAATGATATCACAATGCCGCTTTAGGCAGATCACAGACAAGGGTCTGTCACCTGTGTGACCAGTGCAGAGTTATGATGTCACAATGCCCCCTTAGGGAGATAACGGACAGGGATCTGTCACCAGGGTGACCAGTGAAGAGTTATGATGTCACAATGCCCCGTTAGGCTGTTCACAGTCAAGTTTCTGTCTCCTGGGTGACCAGTGGAGAGTTATGATGTCACAATGCCCCCTGAGGCAGATCACAGACAAGGGTCCGTCACCTGGGGAACAAGTGTAAAGTTATGAAGTCCCAATGCCCCCTTAGGCAGTTCACAGACAAGGGTCAGTCACCTGGGTGTCCAGTGCAGATTTATGATGTCACAGTGCCCCTTTATGCAGATCACAGAGAATGGTCTCTCACCTTGGTTTCCAATACAGAGTTATGATGTCACAATGCCCCCTTAGACAGATTACAGACAAGGGTCTGTTACCTGCGTGACCGGTGCAGGGTTATGATGTCAGAATGCCACCTTAGGCAGATCACAGACAACGGTCTGACACCTGGGTGACCCGTGCAGAATTATGATGTCACAATGCCCCTCAGGCAGATAACAGAGAAGGGTCTGTCACCAGGGTGACCAGTGCCGAGTTATGATGTCACAATGCCACTTAGGCAGATCACAGACAACAGTCTGTCACGTGGGTGATGAGTGCAGAGTTATGATGTTACAATGCCTCCTTAGGCAGATCACAGACAAGGTCCTGTCACCTGGGTGCCCAGTGCAGATTTATAACGTCACAATGCCTCCTTAGGCAGATCACAGACAAGGGTCTGTCACCTGGGTGACCAGTGCAGAGTTATGATGTCACAATGCCCCCTTAGGCAGATCACAGACAAGGGTCTATCACCTGGGTGACCATTGAAGAGTTATGATGTCACATTGCCCCCTTAGGCAGATCACAGACAGGGGTCTGTCAGCTGGGTGACCAGTGCAGAGTTATGATGTCACAATGTCCACTTAGGCAGATAACGGACAAGGGTCTGTCACCAGGGTGACCAGTGTAGGGTTCTGATGTCACAATGCCTCGTTAGGCAGATCAAAGACAAGGGTCTGTCACCTGGGTGACAAGAGCCGATTTACGATGTCACAAACGCCCCTTACGCAGATCACAGATAATGGTTTCTCACCTTTGTGACCAATGCAGAGTTTTGATATCACAATGCCGCATTAGGCAGATCACAGACAAGGGTCCGTCAACTGCGTGACCAGTGCACAATTATGATGTCAGAAGGCCCCCTTAGGCAGATCACAGACAAGGGTCTGTTACCTGGGTACCCCGTGCAGAATTATGATGTAACAATGCCCCCTTAGGTAGATCAAAGACAATGTTCCGTCACCTGGGTTACCAGTGTACTGTTATGATGTCACAATGCCCCTTAGGCAGATCACAGAGAATGGTCTCTCACCTTGGTTTCCAATACAGAGTTATGATGTCTCAATGCCCCCTTAGGCAGATCACAGACAAGGGTCTGTTACCTGTGTGACCGGTGCAGGGTTATGATGTCAGAATGCCACCTTAGGCAGATCACAGACAACGGTCTGTCACCTGGGTGACCCATGCAGAATTATGATGTCACAATGCCCCTCAGGCAGATAACAGAGAAGGGTCTGTCACCAGGGTGACCAGTGCCGAGTTATGATGTCACAATGCCACTTAGGCAGATCACAGACAACAGTCTGTCACGTGGGTGATGAGTGCAGAGTTATGATGTTACAATGCCCCCTTAGGCAGATCACAGACCAGGTCCTGTCACCTGGGTGCCCAGTGCAGATTTATAAGGTCACAATGCCTCGTTAGGCAGATCACAGACAAGGGTCTGTCACCTGGGTGACCAGTGCAGAGTTATGATGTCACAATGCCCCCTTAGGCAGATCACAGACAAGGGTCTATCACCTGGGTGACCATTGCAGAGTTATGATGTCACATTGCCCCCTTAGGCAGATCACAGACAGGGGTCTGTCAGCTGGGTGACCAGTGCAGAGTTATGATGTCACAATGTCCACTTAGGCAGATAACGGACAAGGGTCTGTCACCAGGGTGACCAGTGTAGGGTTCTGATGTCACAATGCCTCGTTAGGCAGATCAAAGACAAGGGTCTGTCACCTGGGTGACAAGAGCCGATTTACGATGTCACAAAGGCCCCTTACGCAGATCACAGATAATGGTTTCTCACCTTTGTGACCAATGCAGAGTTTTGATGTCACAATGCCGCATTAGGCAGATCACAGACAAGGGTCCGTCAACTGCGTGACCAGTGCAGAATTATGAAGTCACAAGGCCCCCTTAGGCAGATCACAGACAAGGGTCTGTTACCTGGGTACCCCGTGCAGAATTATGATGTAACAATGCCCCCTTAGGCAGATCAAAGACAATGGTCCGTCACCTGGGTTACCAGTGTACTGTTATGATGTCACAATGCCCCTTAGGCAGATCACAGACAAGGGTCTGTCACCTAGGTGACCAGTGCAGAGTTATGATGTCACAATGCCCCCTTAAGCAGTTCACAGGCAAGGGTCTGTCACCTTGGTGACCAGTGCAGAGTTATGATGTCACATTACACACTTAGGCAGAACACAGACAAGGTTCTGTCGCCTGGGTGACCCGTGCAGAGTTATGATGTCACAATGCCCCCTTAGGCAGTTCACAGAAAAGGGTTCGTCTCCTGGGTGACCAGTTCAGAGTTATGATGTCACAATGCCCCTTTAGGCAGATAACGGACCAGGGTCGGTCACCAGGGTGACCAGTGAATAGTTATGATGTTACTATGCCCCGTTAGGGAGTTCACAGTCAAGGGTCTGTCAGCTGGGTGACCAGTGGAGAGTTATGATGTCACAATGCCCCATTAAGCAGATCACAGACAAGGCTGTGTCACCTGGGTGTCCAGTGCAGATTTATGATGTCACAATGCCCCCTTAGGCAGATCACAGACAATGGTTTCTCACCTTGGTGACCAATGCAGAGTTATGATGTCACAATGACGCTTTAGGCAGATGACAGACAAGGGTCTGTCACCTGGGTGACCAGTGCAGAGTTATGATGTCACAATGCCCCCTTAGGGAGATAACGGACAGGGATCTGTCACCAGGGTAACCAGTGAAGAGTTATGATGTCACAATGCCCCCTTAGGCAGTTCACAGTCAAGGGTCTGTCTCCTGGGTGACCAGTGGAGAGTTATGATGTCACAATGCCCCCTGAAGCAGATCACAGACAAGGGTCTGTCACCCGGGGTACAAGTGCAGAGTTATGAAGTCACAATGCCCCCTTAGGCAGTTCACAGACAAGGGTCGGTCACCTGGGTGTCCAGTGCAGATTTAAGATGTCACAACACCCCTTTAGGCAGATCACAGAGAATGGTCTCTCACCTTGTTTTCCAATACAGAGTTATGATGTCAAAATGCCCCCTTAGGCAGATTACAGACAAGGGTCTGTTACCTGCGTGACAACTGCAGAGTTATGATGTCAGAATGCCACCTTAGGCAGATCACAGACAACGGTCTGACACCTGGGTGACCCGTGCAGAATTATGATGTCACAATGCCCCCTTAGGCAGATAACAGAGAAGGGTCTGTCACCAGGGTGACCAGTGCCGAGTTATGATGTCACAGTGCCACTTAGGCAGATCACAGACAAGGGTCTGTCAGCTGGGTGATGAGTGCAGAGTTATGATGTTACAACTCCCCCTTAGGGAGATCACAGACAAGGTCCTGTCACCTGGGTGCCCAGTGCAGACTTATGAGGTCACAATGGCTCCTTAGGCAGATCTCAGACAAGGGTCTGTCACCTGGGTGACCAGTGCAGAGTTATGATGTCACAATGTCCCCTTAGGCAGATCACAGACAAGGGTCTGTCACCTGGGTTACCATTGCAGAGTTATGATGTCACAATGCTACCTTAGGCAGATCACAGACAGGGGTCTGTCAGCTGGGTGACCAGTGCAGAGTTATGATGTTACAATGTCCCCTTAGGCAGATAAGGGACAAGGGTCTGTAACCAGGGTGACCAGTGTAGGGTTCTGATGTCACAATGCCTCATTATTCAGATCGCTGACAAGGGTCTGTCACGTGGGTGACAAGAGCCGATTTATGATGTCACAAACGCCCCCTTACGCAGATCACAGATAATGGTTTCTCACCTTTGTAACCAATGCAGAGTTTTGATGTCACAATGCCGCATTAGGCAGATCACAGACAAGGGTCTGTCAAGGGCTTGACCAGTGCAGAGTTATGACGTCACAAGGCCCCCTTAGGCAGATCACAGACAAGGGTCTGTTACCAGGGTACCCCGTGCAGAATTATGATGTAACAATGCCCCCTTAGGCAGATTAAAGACAATGGTCCGTCACCTGGGTTACCAGTGCACTGTTATGAAGTCACAATGCCCCTTAGGCAGATCACAGACAGGGGTCTGTCACCTAGGTGACCAGTGCAGAGTTATGATGTCACAATGCCCCCTTAAGAAGTTCACAGACAAGGGTCTGTCACCTGGGTGACCAGTGCAGAGTTAAGATGTCAAAATGCCCCCTAAGGGAGACAACGGACAAGGATCTGTCACCAGGGTGACCAGTGAAGAGTTATGATGTCACAATGCCCCCTTAGGCAGTTCACAGTCAAGGGTCTGTCACCTAGGTGACCAGTGCAGTATTATGATATCACAATGCCCACTGAAGCAGTTCACAGACAAGGGTCTGTCACCTTGGTGACCAGTGCAGACTTATGATGTCACATTGCACACTTAGGCAGATCACAGACAAGGGTCTGTCGCCTGGGTGACCCGTGCAAAATTATGATGTCACAATGCCCCCTTAGGCAGTTCACAGAAATGGGTCCGTCTCCTGGGTGACCAGTTCAGAGTTATGATGTCACAATGCCCCGTTAGGCAGATAACGGACAAGGGTCGGTCACCAGGGTGACCACTGAAGAGTTATGATGTCACTGTGCCCCGTTAGGGAGTTCACAGTCAAGGGTCTGTCACCTGGGTGACCAGTGGAGAGTTAAGATGTCACAATGCCCCCTTAAGCAGATCACAGACAAGGCTGTGTCACCTGGGTGACCAGTGCAGATTTATGATGTCACAATGCCCCCTTAGGCAGATCACAGACAATGGTTTCTCACCTTGGTGACCAATGCAGAGTTATGATATCACAATGCCGCTTTAGGCAGATCACAGACAAGGGTCTGTCACCAGTGTGACCAGTGCAGAGTTATGATGTCACAATGCCCCCTTAGGGAGATAACGGACAGGGATCTGTCACCAGGGTGACCAGTGAAGAGTTATGATGTCACAATGCCCCCTTAGGCTGTTCACAGACAAGTTTCTGTCTCCTGGGTGACCAGTGGAGAGTTATGATGTCACAATGCCCCCTGAGGCAGATCACAGACAAGGGTCCGTCACCTGGGGAACAAGTGTAAGGTTATGAAGTCCCAACGCCCCCTTAGGCAGTTCACAGACAAGGGTCAGTCACCTGGGTGTCCAGTGCAGATTTATGATGTCACAACGCCCCTTTAGGCAGATCACAGAGAATGGTCTCTCACCTTGGTTTCCAATACAGAGTTATGATGTCTCAATGCCCCCTTAGGCAGATCACAGACAAGGGTCTGTTACCTGTGTGACCGGTGCAGGGTTATGATGTCAGAATGCCACCTTAGGCAGATCACAGACAACGGTCTGTCACCTGGGTGACCCGTGCAGAATTATGATGTCACAATGCCCCTCAGGCAGATAACAGAGAAGGGTCTGTCACCAGGGTGACCAGTGCCGAGTTATGATGTCACAATGCCACTTAGGCAGATCACAGACAACAGTCTGTCACGTGGGTGATGAGTGCAGAGTTATGATGTTACAATGCCCCCTTAGGCAGATCACAGACCAGGTCCTGTCACCTGGGTGCCCAGTGCAGATTTATAAGGTCACAATGCCTCGTTAGGCAGATCACAGACAAGGGTCTGTCACCTGGGTGACCAGTGCAGAGATATGATGTCACAATGCCCCCTTAGGCAGATCACAGACAAGGGTCTATCACCTGGGTGACCATTGCAGAGTTATGATGTCACATTGCCCCCTTAGGCAGATCACAGACAGGGGTCTGTCAGCTGGGTGACCAGTGCAGAGTTATGATGTCACAATGTCCACTTAGGCAGATAACGGACAAGGGTCTGTCACCAGGGTGACCAGTGTAGGGTTCTGATGTCACAATGCCTCGTTAGGCAGATCAAAGACAAGGGTCTGTCACCTGGGTGACAAGAGCCGATTTACGATGTCACAAAGGCCCCTTACGCAGATCACAGATAATGGTTTCTCACCTTTGTGACCAATGCAGAGTTTAGATGTCACAATGCCGCATTAGGCAGATCACAGACAAGGGTCTATCAACTGCGTGACCAGTGCAGAGTTATGATGTCACAAGGCCCCCTTAGGCAGATCAAAGACAAGGGTCTGTTACCTGGGTACCCCGTGCAGAATTATGATGTAACAATGCCCCCTTAGGCAGATCAAAGACAATGGTCCGTCACCTGGGTTACCAGTGCACTGTTATGATGTCACAATGCCCCTTAGGCAGATCACAGACAAGGGTCTGTCACCTAGGTGACCAGTGCAGAGTTATGATGTCACAATGCCCCTTAAGAAGTTCACAGACAAGGGTCTGTCACCTGGGTGACCAGTGCAGAGTTAAGATGTCACAATGCCCCCTTAGGGAGATAACGGACAAGGATCTGTCACCAGGGTGACCAGTGAAGAGTTATGATGTCACAATGCCCCCTTAGGCAGTTCACAGTCAAGGGTCTGTCACCTAGGTGACCAGTGCAGAGTTATGATATCACAATGCCCAATGAAGCAGTTCACAGACAAGGGTCTGTCACCTTGGTGACCAGTGCAGAGTTATGATGTCACATTGCACACTTAGGCAGATCACAGACAAGGGTCTGTCGCCTGGGTGACCCGTGCAAAATTATGATGTCACAATGCCCCCTTAGGCAGTTCACAGAAAAGGGTCCATCTCCTGGGTGACCAGTTCAGAGTTATGATGTCACAATGCCCCGTTAGGCAGATAACGGACAAGGGTCGGTCACCAGGGTGACCACTGAAGAGTTATGATGTCACTGTGCCCCGTTAGGGAGTTCACAGTCAAGGGTCTGTCACCTGGGTGACCAGTGGAGAGTTATGATGTCACAATGCCCCCTTAAGCAGATCACAGACAAGGCTGTGTCACCTGGGTGACCAGTGCAGATTTATGATGTCACAATGCCCCCTTAGGCAGATCACAGACAATGGTTTCACACCTTGGTGACCAATGCAGAGTTATGATATCACAATGCCGCTTTAGGCAGATCACAGACAAGGGTCTGTCACCTGTGTGACCAGTGCAGAGTTATGATGTCACAATGCCCCCTTAGGGAGATAACGGACAGGGATCTGTCACCAGGGTGACCAGTGAAGAGTTATGATGTCACAATGCCCCGTTAGGCTGTTCACAGTCAAGTTTCTGTCTCCTGGGTGACCAGTGGAGAGTTATGATGTCACAATGCCCCCTGAGGCAGATCACAGACAAGGGTCCGTCACCTGGGGACCAAGTGTAAAGTTATGAAGTCCCAATGCCCCCATAGGCAGTTCACAGACAAGGGTCAGTCACCTGGTTGTCCAGTGCAGATTTATGATGTCACAACGCCCCTTTAGGCAGATCACAGAGAATGGTCTCTCACCTTGGTTTCCAATACAGAGTTATGATGTCACAATGCCCCCTTAGGCAGATCACAGACAAGGGTCTGTTATCTGCGTGACCGGTGCAGGGTTATGATGTCAGAATGCCACCTTAGGCAGATCACAGACAACGGTCTGTCACCTGGGTGACCCGTGCAGAATTATGATGTCACAATGCCCCTCAGGCAGATAACAGAGAAGGGTCTGTCACCAGGGTGACCAGTGCCGATTTATGATGTCACAATGCCACTTAGGCAGATCACAGACAAGGGTCTGTCACGTGGGTGATGAGTGCAGAGTTATGATGTTACAATGCCCCCTTAGGCAGATCACAGACAAGGTCCTGTCACCTGGGTGCCCAGTGCAGACTTATAAGGTCACAATGCCTCCTTAGGAAGATCACAGACAAGGGTCTGTCACCTGGGTGACCAGTGCAGAGTTATGATGTCACAATGCCCCTTTAGGCAGATCACAGACAAGGGTCTATCACCTGGGTGACCATTGCAGAGTTATGATGTCACAATGCCCCCTTAGGCAGATCACAGACAAGGGTCTGTCACCTGGGTGATCAGTGCAGGGTTATGATGTCACAATGTCCCCTTAGGCAGATAACGGACAAGGGTCTGTCACCAGGGTGACCAGTGTAGGGTTCTGATGTCACAATGCCTCGTTAGCCAGATCACAGACAAGGGTCTGTCACCTCGGTGACAAGAGCCGATTTATGATTTCACAAACGCCCCCTTACGCAAATCACAGATAATGGTTTCTCACCTTAGTGACCAACGCAGAGTTTTGATGGCACAATGCCGCATTAGGCAGACCACAGACAAGGGTCTCTCAACTGCGTGACCAGTGCAGAGTTATGATGTCACAAGGCCCCCTTAGGCAGATCACAGACAAGGGTCTGTTACCTGGGTACCCCGTGCAGAATTATGATGTAACAATGCCCCCTTACGCAGATCAAAGACAATGGTCCGTCACCTGGGTTACCAGTGCACTGTTATGATGTCACAATGCCCCTTAGGCAGATCACAGACAAGGTTCTGTCACCTAGGTGACCAGTGCAGAGTTATGATGTCACAATGCCCCCTTAAGCAGTTCACAGAAAAGGGTCTTTCACCTTGGTGACCAGTGCAGAGTTATGATGTCACATTGCACACTTAGGCAGATCACAGACAAGGGTCTGTCACCTGGGTGACCCGTGCAGAGTTATGATGTCACAATGCCCCCTTAGGAAGATCACAGAAAAGGGTCCGTCTCCTGGGTGACCAGTTCAGAGTTGTGATGTCACAATGCCCCGTTAGGCAGATAACGGACAAGGGTCGGTCACCAGGGTGACCAGTGAAGAGTTATGATGTCACTGTGCCCCGTTAGGGAGTTCACAGTCAAGGGTCTGTCAGCTGGGTGACCAGTGGAGAGTTATGATGACACAACGCCCCCTTAAGCAGATCACAGACAAGGCTGTGTCACCTGGGTGTCCAGTGCAGATTTATGATGTCACAATGCCCCCTTAGGCAGATCACAGACAATGGTTTCTCATCTTTGTAACCAATGCAGAGTTTTGATGTCACAATGCCGCATTAGGCAGATCACAGACAAGGGTCTGTCAAGGGCTTGACCAGTGCAGAGTTATGATGTCACAAGGCCCCCTTAGGCAGATCACAGACAAGGGTCTGTTACCTGGGTACCCCGTGCAGAATTATGATGTAACAATGCCCCCTTAGGCAGATTAAAGACAATGGTCCGTCACCTGGGTTACCAGTGCACTGTTATGAAGTCACAATGCCCCTTAGGCAGATCACAGACAGGGGTCTGTCACCTAGGTGACCAGTGCAGAGTTATGATGTCACAATGCCCCCTTAAGAAGTTCACAGACAAGGTTCTGTCACCTGGGTGACCAGTGCAGAGTTAAGATGTCAAAATGCCCCCTTAGGGAGACAACGGACAAGGATCTGTCACCAGGGTGACCAGTGAAGAGTTATGATGTCACAATGCCCCCTTAGGCAGTTCACAGTCAAGGGTCTGTCACCTAGGTGACCAGTGCAGAATTATGATATCACAATGCCTACTGAAGCAGTTCACAGACAAGGGTCTGTCACCTTGGTGACCAGTGCAGACTTATGATGTCACATTGCACACTTAGGCAGATCACAGACAAGGGTCTGTCGCCTGGGTGACCCGTGCAAAATTATGATGTCACAATGCCCCCTTAGGCAGTTCGCAGAAATGGGTCCGTCTCCTGGGTGACCAGTTCAGAGTTATGATGTCACAATGCCCCGTTAGGCAGATAACGGACAAGGGTCGGTCACCAGGGTGACCACTGAAGAGTTATGATGTCACTGTGCCCCGTTAGGGAGTTCACAGTCAAGGGTCTGTCACCTGGGTGACCAGTGGAGAGTTAAGATGTCACAATGCCCCCTTAAGCAGATCACAGACAAGGCTGTGTCACCTGGGTGACCAGTGCAGATTTATGATGTCACAATGCCCCCTTAGGCAGATCACAGACAATGGTTTCTCACCTTGGTGACCAATGCAGAGTTATGATATCACAATGCCGCTTTAGGCAGATCACAGACAAGGGTCTGTCACCAGTGTGACCAGTGCAGAGTTATGATGTCACAATGCCCCCTTAGGGAGATAACGGACAGGGATCTGTCACCAGGGTGACCAGTGAAGAGTTATGATGTCACAATGCCCCCTTAGGCTGTTCACAGTCAAGTTTCTGTCTCCTGGGTGACCAGTGGAGAGTTATGATGTCACAATGCCCCCTGAGGCAGATCACAGACAAGGGTCCGTCACCTGGGGAACAAGTGTAAGGTTATGAAGTCCCAACGCCCACTTAGGCAGTTCACAGACAAGGGTCAGTCACCTGGGTGTCCAGTGCAGATTTATGATGTCACAACGCCCCTTTAGGCAGATCACAGAGAATGGTCTCTCACCTTGGTTTCCAATACAGAGTTATGATGTCACAATGCCCCCTTAGGCAGATCACAGACAAGGGTCTGTTACCTGCGTGACCGGTGCAGGGTTATGATGTCAGAATGCCACCTTAGGCAGATCACAGACAACGGTCTGTCACCTGGGTGACCCGTGCAGAATTATGATGTCACAATGCCCCTCAGGCAGATAACAGAGAAGGGTCTGTCACCAGGGTGACCAGTGCCGAGTTATGATGTCACAATGCCACTTAGGCAGATCACAGACAACAGTCTGTCACGTGGGTGATGAGTGCAGAGTTATGATGTTACAATGCCCTCTTAGGCAGATCACAGACAAGGTCCTGTCACCTGGGTGCCCAGTGCAGATTTATAACGTCACAATGCCTCCTTAGGCAGATCACAGACAAGGGTCTGTCACCTGGGTGACCAGTGCAGAGTTATGATGTCACAATGCCCCCTTAGGCAGATCACAGACAAGGGTCTATCACCTGGGTGACCATTGCAGAGTTATGATGTCACAATGCCCCCTTAGGCAGATCACAGACAAGGGTCTGTCACCTGGGTGATCAGTGCAGGGTTATGATGTCACAATGTCCCCTTAGGCAGATAACGGACCAGGGTCTGTCACCAGGGTGACCAGTGTAGGGTTCTGATGTCACAATGCCTCGTTAGCCAGATCACAGACAAGGGTCTGTCACCTCGGTGACAAGAGCCGATTTATGATTTCACAAACGCCCCCTTACGCAAATCACAGATAATGGTTTCTCACCTTAGTGACCAACGCAGAGTTTTGATGGCACAATGCCGCATTAGGCAGACCACAGACAAGGGTCTCTCAACTGCGTGACCAGTGCAGAGTTATGATGTCACAAGGCCCCCTTAGGCAGATCACAGACAAGGGTCTGTTACCTGGGTACCCCGTGCAGAATTATGATGTAACAATGCCCCCTTACGCAGATCAAAGACAATGGTCCGTCACCTGGGTTACCAGTGCACTGTTATGATGTCACAATGCCCCTTAGGCAGATCACAGACAAGGTTCTGTCCCCTAGGTGACCAGTGCAGAGTTATGATGTCACAATGCCCCCTTAAGCAGTTCACAGAAAAGGGTCTTTCACCTTGGTGACCAGTGCAGAGTTATGATGTCACATTGCACACTTAGGCAGATCACAGACAAGGGTCTGTCACCTGGGTGACCCGTGCAGAGTTATGATGTCACAATGCCCCCTTAGGAAGATCACAGAAAAGGGTCCGTCTCCTGGGTGACCAGTTCAGAGTTGTGATGTCACAATGCCCCGTTAGGCAGATAACGGACAAGGGTCGGTCACCAGGGTGACCAGTGAAGAGTTATGATGTCACTGTGCCCCGTTAGGGAGTTCACAGTCAAGGGTCTGTCAGCTGGGTGACCAGTGGAGAGTTATGATGACACAACACCCCATTAAGCAGATCACAGACAAGGCTGTGTCACCTGGGTGTCCAGTGCAGATTTATGATGTCACAATGCCCCCTTAGGCAGATCACAGACAATGGTTTCTCACCTTGGTGACCAATGCAGAGTTATGATGTCACAATGACGCTTTAGGCAGATGACAGACAAGGGTCTGTCACCTGGGTGACCAGTGCAGAGTTATGATGTCACAATGCCCCCTTAGGGAGACAACGGACAGGGATCTGTCACCAGGGTGACCAGTGAAGAGTTATGATGTCACAATGCCCCCTTAGGCAGTTCACAGTCAAGGGTCTGTCTCCTGGGTGACCAGTGGAGAGTTATGATGTCACAATGCCCCCTGAAGCAGATCACAGACAAGGGTCTGTCACCCGGGGTACAAGTGCAGAGTTATGAAGTCACAATGCCCCCTTAGGCAGTTCACAGACAAGGGTCGGTCACCTGGGTGTCCAGTGCAGATTTAAGATGTCACAACGCCCCTTTAGGCAGATCACAGAGAATGGTCTCTCACCTTGTTTTCCAATACAGAGTTATGATGTCAAAATGCCCCCTTAGGCAGATTACAGACAAGGGTCTGTTACCTGCGTGACAAGTGCAGAGTTATGATGTCAGAATGCCACCTTAGGCAAATCACAGACAACGGTCTGACACCTGGGTGACCCGTGCAGAATTATGATGTCACAATGCCCCCTTAGGCAGATAACAGAGAAGGGTCTGTCACCAGGGTGACCAGTGCCGAGTTATGATGTCACAGTGCCACTTAGGCAGATCACAGACTAGGGTCTGTCAGCTGTGTGATGAGTGCAGAGTTATGATGTTACAATTCCCCCTTAGGGAGATCACAGACAAGGTCCTGTCACCTGGGTGCCCAGTGCAGACTTAGGAGGTCACAATGGCTCCTTAGGCAGATCTCAGACAAGGGTCTGTCACCTGGGTGACCAGTGCAGAGTTATGATGTCACAATGTCCCCTTAGGCAGATCACAGACAAGGGTCTGTCACCTGGGTTACCATTGCAGAGTTATGATGTCACAATGCCCCCTTAGGCAGATCACAGACAAGGGTCTATCACCTGGGTGACCATTGCAGAGTTATGATGTCACAATGCCCCCTTAGGCAGATCACAGACAAGGGTCTGTCACCTGGGTGATCAGTGCAGGGTTATGATGTCACAATGTCCACTTAGGCAGATAACGGACAAGGGTCTGTCACCAGGGTGACCAGTGTAGGGTTCTGATGTCACAATGCCTCGTTAGCCAGATCACAGACAAGGGTCTGTCACCTCGGTGACAAGAGCCGATTTATGATTTCACAAACGCCCCCTTACGCAAATCACAGATAATGGTTTCTCACCTTAGTGACCAACGCAGAGTTTTGATGGCACAATGCCGCATTAGGCAGACCACAGACAAGGGTCTCTCAACTGCGTGACCAGTGCAGAGTTATGATGTCACAAGGCCCCCTTAGGCAGATCACAGACAAGGGTCTGTTACCTGGGTACCCCGTGCAGAATTATGATGTAACAATGTCCCCTTACGCAGATCAAAGACAATGGTCCGTCACCTGGGTTACCAGTGCACTGTTATGATGTCACAATGCCCCTTAGGCAGATCACAGACAAGGTTCTGTCACCTAGGTGACCAGTGCAGAGTTATGATGTCACAATGCCCCCTTAAGCAGTTCACAGAAAAGGGTCTTTCACCTTGGTGACCAGTGCAGAGTTATGATGTCACATTGCACACTTAGGCAGATCACAGACAAGGGTCTGTCACCTGGGTGACCCGTGCAGAGTTATGATGTCACAATGCCCCCTTAGGAAGATCACAGAAAAGGGTCCGTCTCCTGGGTGACCAGTTCAGAGTTGTGATGTCACAATGCCCCGTTAGGCAGGTAACGGACAAGGGTCGGTCACCAGGGTGACCAGTGAAGAGTTATGATGTCACTGTGCCCCGTTAGGGAGTTCACAGTCAAGGGTCTGTCAGCTGGGTGACCAGTGGAGAGTTATGATGTCACAACGCCCCCTTAAGCAGATCACAGACAAGGCTGTGTCACCTGGGTGTCCAGTGCAGATTTATGATGTCACAATGCCCCATAAGGCAGATCACAGACAATGGTTTCTCACCTTGGTGACCAATGCAGAGTTATGATGTCACAATGCCGCTTTAAGCAGATGACAGACAAGGGTCTGTCACCTGGGTGACCAGTGCTGTGTTATGATGTCACAATGCCCCCTTAGGGAGATAACGGACAGGGATCTGTCACCAGGGTGACCAGTGAAGGGTTATGATGTCACAATGCCCCCTTAGGTAGTTCACAGTCAAGGGTCTGTCACCTGGGTGACCAGTGGAGAGTTATGAGGTCACAATGCCCCCTGAAGCAGATCACAGACAAGGGTCTGTCACCCGGGGTACAAGTGCAGATTTATGAAGTCGCAATGCCCCCTTAGGCAGTTCACAGACAAGGTTCGGTCACCTGGGTGTCCAGTTCAGATTTATGATGTCACAACGCCCCTTTAGGCAGATCACAGAGAATGGTCTCTCACCTTGTTTTCCAATACTGAGTTATGATGTCACAATGCCCCCTTAGGCAGATTACAGACAAGGGTCTGTTACCTGCGTGACAAGTGCAGAGTTATGATGTCAGAATGCCACCTTAGGCAGATCACAGACAACGGTCTGTCACCTGGGTGACCCGTGCAGAATTATGATGTTACAATGCCCCCTTAGGCAGATAACAGAGAAAGGTCTGTCACCAGGGTGACCAGTGCCGAGTTATGATGTCACAGTGCCACTTAGGCAGATCACAGATAAGGGTCTGTCAGCTGGGTGATGAGTGCAGAGTTATGATGTTACAATTCCCCCTTAGGGAGATCACAGACAAGGTCCTGTCACCTGGGTGCCCAGTGCAGACTTATGAGGTCACAATGGCTCCTTAGGCAGATCACAGACAAGGGTCTGTCACCTGGGTGACCAGTGCAGAGTTATGATGTCACAATGCCCCCTTAGGCAGATCACAGACAAGGGTCTGTCACCTGGGTTACCGTTGCAGAGTTATGATGTCACAATGCTCCCTTAGGCAGATCACAGACAGGGGTCTGTCAGCTGGGTGACCTGTGCAGAGTTATGATGTCACAATGTCCCCTTAGGCAGATAATGCACAAGGGTCTGTAACCAGGGTGACCAGTGTAGGGTTCTGATGTCACAATGCGTCATTATTCAGATCGCTGGCAAGGGTCTGTCATGTGGGTGACAAGAGCCGATTTATGATGTCACAAACGCCCCCTTACGCAGATCACAGATAATGGTTTCTCACCTTTGTAACCAATGCAGAGTTTTGATGTCACAATGCCGCATTAGGCAGATCACAGACAAGGGTCTGTTACCTGGGTATCCCGTGCAGAATTATGATGTAACAATGCCCCCTTAGGCAGATCAAAGACAATGGTCCGTCACCTGGGTTACCAGTGCACTGTTATGATGTCACAATGTCCCTTAGGCAGATCACAGACAAGGGTCTGTCACCTAGGTGACCAGTGCAGAGTTATGATGTCACAATGTCCCTTAAGAAGTTCACAGACAAGGGTCTGTCACCTGGGTGACCAGTGCAGAGTTAAGATGTCACAATGCCCCCTTAGGGAGATAACGGACAAAGATCTGTCACCTGGGTGACCAGTGAAGAGTTATGATATCATAATGCCACCTGAAGCAGTTCACAGACAAGGGTCTGTCACCTTGGTGACCAGTGCAGAGTTATGATGTCACATTGCACATTTAGGGAGACTACAGACAAGGGTCTGTCACCTGGGTGACCCGTGCAGAGTTATGATGTCACAATGCCCCCTTAGGCAGTTCACAGAAAAGGGTCCGTCTCCTGGGTGACCAGTTCAGAGTTATGATGTCGCAATGCCCCGTTAGGCAGATAACGGACAATGGTCGGTCACCAAAGTGACCAGTGAAGAGTTATGATATCACTGTGCCCCGTTAGGGAGTTCACAGTCAAGGGTCTGTCACCTGGGTGACCAGTGGAGAGTTATGATGTCACAATGCCCCCTTAAGCAGATCACAGACAAGGCTGTGTCACCTGGGTGACCAGTGCAGATTTATGATGTCACAATGCCCCCTTAGGCAGATCACAGACAATGGTTTCTCACCTTGGTGACCAATGCAGAGTTATGATATCACAATGCCGCTTTAGGCAGATCACAGACAAGGGTCTGTCACCTGTGTGACCAGTGCAGAGTTATGATGTCACAATGCCCCCTTAGGGAGATAACGGACAGGGATCTCTCACCAGGGTGTCCAGTGAAGAGTTATGATGTCACAATGCCCCCTTAGGCTGTTCACAGTCAAGGGTCTGTCTACTGGGTGACCAGTGGAGAGTTATGATGTCACAATGCCCCCTGAAGCAGATCACAGACAAGGGTCTGTCACCTGGGGTACAAGCACAGAGTTATGAAGTCACAATGCCCCCTTAGGCAGTTCACAGACAAGGGTCGGTCACCTGGGTGTCCAGTGCAGATTTATGATGTCACAACGCCCCTTTAGGCAGAACACAGAGAATGGTCTCTCACCTTGGTTTCCAATACAGAGTTATGATTTCACAATGCCCCCTTAGGCAGATCACAGACAAGGTTCTGTTACCTGCATGACCAGTGCAGAGTTATGATGTCAGAATGCCTCCTTAGGCAGATCACAGACAATGGTCTGTCACCTGGGTGACCCGTGCAGAATTATGATGTCACAATGCCGCCTTAGGCAGATAACAGAGAAGGGTCTGTCACCAGGGTGACCAGTGCCGAGTTATGATGTCACAATGCCACTTAGGCAGATCACAGACAAGGGTCTGTCACCTGGGTGATGAGTGCAGAGTTATGATGTCACTTTGTCCACTTAGGCAGATCAAAGTCAAGGGTCTGTCCCTTGGGTGACAAGTGCAGAATTATGATGTCACAATGCCCCGTTAGGCAGAACGCAGGCAAGGGTCTGTCACCATGGTGACCAGTGCAGAGTTATGATGTCACCATGCCCCCTTAGGCAGATCGAAAACAAGAGTCTGTCACCTGGGTGACCAGTGCCGTTTTATGATGTCGCTATGACCTCTTGGGCAGATCAGAGACAAGGGTCTGTTACCTGCGTGACCAGTGCAGAGTTATGATGTCACAATGCCCCCTTAGGCACATCACAGACAAGCGTCTGTCACCTGGGTGACCAGTACAGGGTTATGAAGTCACAATGCCCCCTTAGGAATATCACAGACAAGGGTCTGTCGCCTGGGTGACAGGTGCAGAGTTATGGTGTCACAATGCCCCCTTAGGCAGATCACAGACAAGGGTCTGTCACCTGGGTGTCCAGTGCACGCTTATGATGCCACAATGCCCCCTTAGGCAGATAACGGACAAGGGTCGGTCACCAGGGTGACGACTGAAGGGTTATGATGTCACAGTGCCCCGTTAGGCAGTTCACAGTCAAGGGTCTGTCACCTTTGTGACCAGCGAAGAGTTATGATGTCACAATGACCCCTTAAGCAGATCACAGATAAGGGTCTGTCACCTGGGGGAAAAGTGCAGAGTTATGATGTCACAATGCCCCCTTAGGCAGTTCCCAGACAAGGGTCTGTCACCTGGGTGACCCGTGCAGAGTTATGATGTCACAGTGCCCACTTAGGCAGATAACAGACTGGAGTCTGTCACCAGGGTGACCAGTGCAGAGTTATGATGTTACTATGCCCCCTTAGGCAGATCAGAGACAAGGGTCTGTCACCTGGTGACGAGTGCACAGTTATGATGTTACAACCCCCCCTTAGGCAGATCACAGACAAGGGCCTGTCACCTGGGTGCCCAGTGCAGACTTAGGATGTCACAATGCCCCTTAGGCAGATCACACACAAGCGTCTGTCACCTGGGTGACCAGTGCAGGGTTAATATGTCACAATGACCCCTTAGGTAGGTCACATTCATGGGCCTGTCACATCGGTGACCCGAGAACAGTTATGATGTCACAATGCCCCTTAGGCAGATAACGGACAAGGATCTGTCACCAGGGTGACCAGTGAAGAGTTATGATGTCACAATGCCCCCTTAGGCAGTTCACAGTCAAGGGTCTGTCACCTGGGTGACCAGTGGAGAGTTATGATGTCGCAATGCCCCCGAAGCAGATCACCGACAAGGTTGTGTCACCTGGGGTAGAAGTGCAGAGTTATGAAGTCACAATGCCCCCTTAGGCAGTTCACAGGCAAGAGTCGGTCACCTGGGTGTCCAGTGCAGATTTATGATGTCACAACGCCCCTTTAGGCAGATCACAGAGAATGGTCTCTCACCTTGGTTTCCAATACAGAGTTATGATGTCACAATGCCCCCTTAGGCAGATCACAGACAAGGGTCTGTTACCTGCTTGACAAGTGCAGAGTTATGATATCACAATGACCCCTTAGGCAAATCACAGACAAGGGTCTGTTACCTGCGTGACAAGTGCAGAGTTATGATGTCAGAATGCCACCTTAGGCAGATCACAGACAACGGTCTGTCACCTGGGTGACCCGTGCAGAATTATGATGTCACAATGCCCCCTTAGGCAGATAACAGAGAAGGGTCTGTCACCAGGGTGACCAGTGCCGAGTTATGATGTCACAATGCCCCTTAGGCAGATCACAGACAAGGGTCTGTCACCTGGGTGATGAGTGCAGAGTTATGATGTTACAATGCCCCCTTAGGCAGATCACAGACAAGATCCTGTCACCTGGGTGCCCAGTGCGGACTTATGAGGTCACAATGCCTCCTTAGGCAGATCACAAACAAGGGTCTGTCACCTGAGTGACCAGTGCAGAGTTATGATGTCACAATGCCCCCTTAGGCAGATCACAGACAAGGGTCTGTCACCTGGGTGACCATTGCAGAGTTATGATGTCACAATGCCCCTTAGGCAGATCACAGACAGGGGTCTGTCAGCTGGGTGACCAGTGCAGAGTTATGATGTCACAATGTCCCCTTAGGCAGATAACGGACAAGGGTCTGTCACCAGGGTGACCAGTGTAGGGTTCTGATGTCACAATGCATCGTTAGGCAGATCACAGACAAGGGTCTGTCACCTGGGAGACAAGAGCCGATTTATGATGTCACAAACGCACCCTTACGCAAATCACAGATAAAAGTTTCTCACCTTTGTGACCAATGCAGATTTATGATGTCACAATGCCGCATTAGGCAGATCACAGATAAGGATCTGTCACCTGGGTGACCCGTGCAGAGTTATGATGTCACAGTGCCCACTTAGGCAGACAACAGACTGGAGTCTGTCACCAGGGTGACCAGTGTAGAGTTATGATGTCACTATGCCCCCTTAGGCAGATCAGAGACAAAGGTCTGTCACCTAGTGACGAGTGCACCGTTATGATGTTACAACGCCCCCTTAGGCAGATCACAGACAAGGGCCTGTCACCTGGGTGCCCAGTGCAGACTTAGGATGTCACAATGCCCCCTTAGGCAGATCACACACAAGCGTCTGTCACCTGGGTGACCAGTGCAGGTTTAAGATGTCACAATGACCCCTTAGGTAGGTCACATTCATGGGCCTGTCACATCGGTGACCCGAGAACAGTTATGATGTCACAATGCCCCCTTAGGCAGACAACGGACATGGATCTGTCACCAGGGTGACCAGTGAAGAGTTATGATGTCACAATGCCCCCTTAGGCAGTTCACAGTCAAGGGTCTGTCACCTGGGTGACCAGTGGAGAGTTATGATGTCACAATGCCCCCTGAAGCAGATCACAGACAAGGGTCTGTCACCTGGGGTAGAAGTGCAGAGTTATGAAGTCACAATGCCCCCTTAGGCAGTTCACAGACAAGGGTCGGTCACCTGGGTGTCCAGTGCAGATTTATTATGTCACAACGCCCCTTTAGGCAGATCACAGAGAATGGTCTCTCACCTTGGTTTCCAATACAGAGTTATGATGTCACAATGCCCCCTTAGGCAGATCACAGACAAGGGTCTGTTACCTGCATAACCAGTGCAGAGTTATGATGTCAGAATGCCACCTTAGGCAGATCACAGACAACGGTCTGTCACCTGGGTGAACCGTGCAGTATTATGATGTCACAATGCCCCCTTAGGCAGATCACAGACAAGGGCCTGTCACCTGGGTGCCAAGTGCCGAGTTATGATGTCACAATAACCCTTAGGCAGATCACAGACAAGGGTCTGTCACCTGGGTGATGAGTGCAGAGTTATGATGTTACAATGCCCCCTTAGGCAGATCACAGACAAGGTGCTGTCACTTGGGTGCCCAGTGTGGACTTATGAGGTCACAATGCCTCCTTAGGCAGATCACAGACAAGGGTCTGTCACCTGGGTGACCATTGCAGAGTTATGATGTCACAATGCCGCCTTAGGCCGATCACAGACAAGGGTCTGTCACCTGGGTGACCATTGCAGAGTTATGATGTCACAATGCCCCCTTAGGCAGAGTACAGACAGGGTTCTGTCAACTGGGTGACCAGTGCAGAGTTATGATGTCACAATGTCCCCTTAGGCAGATAACGGACAAGGGTCTGTCACCAGGGTGACCAGTGTAGGGTTCTGATGTCACAATGCCTCGTTAGGCAGATCACAGACAAGGTCTGACACCAGGGTGACCCGTGCAGTGTTATAATGTATAGTATGCAATATATATTTTGTATATTTTCATATTTTATGTGCAGAATATAATATATATTTGGTGTACTTTTATATTTTATGTATGGTGTATAATATTTATTTGGTGTAATATCATATTTTATGTACAGTACATAATATATATTTGGTGTGCTTTGGTATTTTATGTATAGCATATAATATATATTTGGTGTACTTTGATATTTTATGTTCAGTATATAATGTATATTTAGTTTAATTTGATATTTTTTGTGCAGTATATAATATATATTTGGTGTACTTAGGTATTTTATGTACAGTGTGTGATATGTATTTTGTGTATTTTCATATTATATGGACAGTATATAATATATATTTGGTGTACTTTGATACTTTATGTACAGTATATAATATGTATTTATAGTAATTTGATATTTTATGTATAGTATGTAATATATATTGGGAGTTATTTTATATTATATGTACAGTATATACTATTTATTTGGTGTTCCTTTCCGTTTCTTTCCGTTCTGTTTCATTCCGTTCCACTCTGTTCCATTCCGTTCCATTCTACTAGGGTTGATCCAATTCCATTCTATTCCATTCCATTCCAGTCCGTTCCATTCCGTTATGTTCCGCGTCGATCTACTCGGGTTCATTCAATTCCTTTCTATTCCATTCCATTCCATTCCATTCCGTTCCATTCCATTCCATTCCATTCCATTCCTTTCCATTCCATTAAATTCCATTCCATTCCATTCCATTCCACTCTACTCGGGTTGATTTCCATTCCATTCCATTCCATTCCATTCCATTCCATTCATTCCATTCCATTCCATTCCATTCCATTCCATTCCATTCCATTCCATTCCATTCCATTCCATTCCATTCCACTCTGGTTGATTCCATTCAGTTCCGTTTCGTTCCATTCCGTCCCGTCCCGACCCGTCCCGTCCCATCCCGTCCCGTCCCGTCCCTTTCCATTCTACTCGGGTTGATTCCATTCCGTTCCGTTCCGTTCCGTTCCTTTCCGTTCAGTTCCGTTCCGTTCTGTTCCACTCGGGTTGATTCAATTCCATTCTGTTACATTCCATTAAATTCCGTTCCATTCCAGTACTTTCTGCGTTGTTCTACCCGGGTTGATTCAATTCCATTCTATTCCATTGAATTCCATTCCATTGAATTCCATTCCATTCCATTCCATTCCATTCCATTCCATTCCATTCCATTCCATTCCGTTCTACATGAGTTGATTCCATTCCATTCCATTCCATTCCATTCCATTCCATTCCAATCCATTCCATTCCATTCCATTCCTCTCACTCGGGTTGATTCAATTCCATTCTATTCCATTCCATTCCATTCCGTTCCATTCCATTCCGATCCGTTCCGTTCCATTCTACTCGGGTTGATTCAATTCAGTTCTATTCCATTCCTTTCCATTCCATTCCATTCCACTCTTTTAAATTGTACTCGGGCTGATTCCATTCCACTCCATTCCATTCCATTCCTCTCCATTCCATTCCATTCCATTCCATTCCAGTCCAGTCCATTCCATTCCATTCTACTTGGGTTGATTCCATTCCATTCCATTCCATTCCATTCCATTCCATTCCAATCCATTCCATTCTACTCGGGATGATCATTCCATTCCATTCCATTCCATTCCATTCCATTCCATTCCATTCCATTCCATTCCATTCCATTCCATTCCATTCCTTTCACTCGGGTTGATTCAATTCCATTCTATTCCTTTCCATTCCGTTCCATTCCATTCCGTTCCATTCCGTTCCGTTCAGTTCTACTCGGGTTGATTCAATTCAATTCTATTCCATTCCATTCCATTCTATTCCATTCCATTCCATTCCATTCCATTCCATTCCATTCCATTCCATTCCATTCCATTCCATTCCATTCCATTCCATTCCATTCCGTTGTACTCGGGTTGACTCCATTCCATT
The DNA here is from genome assembly GCF_029281585.2 of Gorilla gorilla gorilla. Classification (NCBI taxonomy): domain Eukaryota; kingdom Metazoa; phylum Chordata; class Mammalia; order Primates; family Hominidae; genus Gorilla; species Gorilla gorilla. The sequence goes on along the minus strand of NC_073241.2, from coordinate 31,323,341 downwards.
CCATTCCATTCCATTCCATTCCATTCCATTCCATTCCATTCCATTCCACTCCACTCCATTCCATTCCATTCTACTCGGGTTGATTCCATTCCATTCCATTCCGTTCCATTCCATTCCATTCTACTCGGGTTGGTTCCATTCCATTGCATTCCATTCCATTCCATTCCATTCCATTCCATTCCATTCCATTCCATTCCATTCCATTCCATTCTACTCGGGTTCATTCCATTCTATTCCGTTTCGTCTCGTCCTCTCCCGTCCCGTCCCGTCCCATCCCGTTCCGTTCCGTTCTACTCGGGTTGATTCCATTCCATTCCGTTCCGTTCCGTTGCGTTCTTTTCTGTTCCATTCCGTTCCATTCTACTCGGGTTGATTCAATTCCATTCTATTCCATTCCATTCCATTCCGTTCCGTTCCGCTATGTTCCGCATTGATCTACTCGGGTTGATTCAATTCCATTCTATTCCATTCCATTCCTTTCCATTCCATTCCATTCCATTCCATACTATTCCATTCCATTCTACTCGAGTTGGTTCCATTGAGTTCCGTTCCATTCCGTTCCGTCCCGTCCCGTCCCGCCCCGTCCCGTCCCGTCCTGTCCCGTCCCGTCCCGTCCCGTTCCGTGCCGTTCTACTCGGGTTGATTCCATTCCATTCCGTTCCGTTCCGTTCTGTTCCGTTCCGTTCTGTTCCATTCCATTCCGTTCTACTCGGGTTGATTCAATTCCATTCTATTCCATTCCATTCCATTCCGTTCCGTTCCACTATGTTCCGCGTTGATCTACTCGGGTTGATTCAATTCCATTCTATTCCATTCCATTCCTTTCCATTCCATTCCATTCCATTCCATACTATTCCATTCCGTTCTACTCGGGTTGATTCCATTGAGTTCCGTTCCGTTCCGTTCCGTCCCGTCCCGTCCCGTCCTGTCCCGTCCCGTGCGGTTGTACTTGGGTTGATTCCATTCCATTCTGTTCCGTTCCGCTCCGTTCTGTTCTATTCCATTCCGTTCCGTTCTACTCGGGTTGATTCAATTCCATTCTATTCCATTCCATTCCATTCTGTTCCGTTCCGCTATGTTCCGGGTCGATCTACTCGGTTTGATTCAATTCCTTTCTATTCTATTCCATTCCATTCCATTCCATTCCATTCCATTTCATTCCATTCCATTCCATTCCATTCTACTCGGGTTGATTCCATGCCGTTCCATTCCGCTCCATTCCATCCCATCCCGACCCGTCCCGTCCCGTCCCGTACGGTCCCATCCCATTCCGTTCTGCTCGGGTTGATTCCGTTCCATTCCGTTCCGTTCCTTTCCATTCCGTTCCACTCCGTTCCACGCGGGTTGATTGAATTCCATTCTATTAAATTGAATTCCATTCCATTCCATTCCATTCCGTTCTACTCGGATTGATTCCATTCCATTCCATTCCATTCCAGTCCATTCCAATCCATTCCATTCTACTCGGGTTGATTCCATTCCATTCCATTCCATTCCATTCCATTCCATTCCATTCCATTCCATTCCATTCCATTCCATTCCGTTCTACTCGGGTTGATTCCATTCCATTCCATTCCATTCCATTCCATTCCATTCCATTCCATTCCACACGGGTTGTTTCCATTCTGTTCTGTTCCGTCCCGACATGTCCCATCCCGTCCCGTCCCGTCCCGTCCCATCCCGTTCCGTTCTACTCGGGTTGATTCCATTCCGTTCCGTTCCGTTCCGTTCCGTTCCATTACGTTCCGTTCGGTTAGTTCCGTTCTATTCCATTCCGTTCTATTCCATTCCGTTCCGCTCTACTCGGGTTAATTCAATTCCATTCTATTCCATTCCATTCCATTCCGTTCTGTTCCGCTATGGTGTGCGTCGATCTACTCGGGTTGATTCAATTCCATTCTATTCCATTCCATTCCATTGCATTCCATTCCATTCCATTCCATTCCATATAAAATATATTTGGTGAAACTTGATACTGCATGTACAGTATACAATATATATCTGGTGAAATTTGATATTTTATATAAAGTATATAATATATATTTGGTGAAATTTGATAATTTATGTACAGTATATAATATATATTGGGTGAAATTTGATATTTTATGTACAGTATGTAATATGTATTTGGTGAAATTACATATTTTATGTACACTATATAATATATATTTGCTGAAACTTGATATTTTATGTACAGTATATAATATGTATTTGGTGTACTTTTCTATTTTATGTACAGTATATAATATATATTTGGTTTACTTTGATATTTTATGTACAGTTTATAATATATATTTGGGGTATTTTGATATTTCATGTAAAGTATATAATATATATTTGGTGTATTTTCATATTCTATGTACAGTATATAATATATATTTGGTGTAGTGTCATATTTTACGTACAGAATATAAAGTACATTTGGTGTACTTTGATATTTTATGTATAGTATATAACATATATTTGGTGTGCTTTGATATTTTATGTACAGTATATAATTTATATTTTGTGTATTTTCACATATAATGTACAGTATATAATATATATTTGGTGTACTTTTATATTTTAAGTACAGTATATAATATGTATTTAGTGTAATTTGATATTTTATGTACAGTACATAATATAAATTTGGTGTGCTTTGATATTTTATGTACAGTATATAATATATATTTGGTGTACTTTGATAACTTATGTACAGTATATAATATATATTTTGTGTATTTTCACACTTTATGTACAGTATATAACGTATATTTGGTATACTTTTAAACCTTATGTACAGTATATAATATATATTTGGAGTATTTCGATATTTTAAGTACAGTATACAATATATATTTGGAGTACTGTGATATTTTATGTACAGTATATATTATATATTCGGTGTATTGTGATATTTTATGCACAGTATATAGTATATATTTGGTGTACTTTGATATTTCATATACAGTATATAGTATACTTTTGGCGTAGTGTGATATTTTATGTATAGTATATAATATATATTTGGTGTACTGTGATATTTTGTACTGTATATAATATATTTGGTGTACTTTGATATTTTCTCTACAGTTTATAATATATATTTTGTGTAATTTTATATTATATCTACAGTATATAATATATATTTTGTGTACTTTGATATTTTAAATACAGTACTTAATATATGTTTGGTGTACTTAGATATATAATTTACAGTATATAATATTCATTTGGTGTAATTTGATATTTTATGTACAGTATATAATATGTATTTGGTGTACTGTGATATTTTATGTGCAGTATATAGTATATATTTGGTGTACTGTGATATTTTATGTACGGTATATAATATATATTTGTTGTACTCTGATATTTTATTCACAGCATATAATGTATATTTGGTGTACTTTGATATTTTATGTACATTATATAATATACCTTTGGTGTGCTTTGATAATTTATGTGCAGAATATAATATATATTTGGTGTACTGTTATATTTTATGTACAGTATATAATATATATTTTGTGCATTTTCATATTTTATGTACAGCATATATGTTTGTTGTACTTTTATAATTTGTGTACAGTATATAATACGTATTTAGTGTAATTTGATATTTTATGTACAGTATATAATATATATTTGCTGTGCTTTTATATTTGATGTACACTATATACTATATCTTTGGTGTACTTTGATATTTTATCTACAGTATATAATATATATTTGGTGTATTTTCACACTTTATGTACAGTATATAATATATATTATGTGTACTTTTATATTTTATGTACAGTATATAATATATATATAGTGTGATTTGATATTTTATGTACAGTATATGATATATATTTGGTGAACTTTGACATTTTATGTAACGTATATAATATACATTTGGTGTCCTTTGATATTTTATGTACAGTATATAATATATATTGGGTGTACTTTGATACTTTATGTAGTGTATATAATACGTATTTTGTGTATTTTCACATTTTATGTACAGTATATAATACATAATTTGAGTACTTTTACTATTTATGTACAGTGTATAATATGTATTTAGTTTAATTTGATATTTTATGTACAGTATATAATATATATTTGGTGTACTTTGATATTTTATGTACAGTATATAATATATGTTTGGTGTACATTTATAATTTATATACAGTATATAATATATATTTAGTTTAATTTGATATTTTATGTCCAGTATATAATATATATTTGGTGTGCTTTGTAATTTTATGTAATGTATGTGATATGTATTTTGTGTATTTTCATATTTTATACGCAGTATATAATATATATTTGGTGTAATTTCATATTTTATGTACAGTATATAATGTGTATTTAGTGTAATTTGATATTTTATGTACAAAATATAATATACATTTGGTGAACCTTCACATTTTATGTACTGTATATAATATATAAATGGTGTCCTTTGATAGTTTATGTACAGTATATAATATACTTTTGGGGTATTTTTATATTTTATGTACAGTATATAATATATATGGTGTACTGTGATATTTTATGTACAGTATGTAATATATATTTCGTGTACTGTGATATATTATATATAGTATATAATGTATATTTGGTTTACTTTGATATTTTATGTACAGTATATAATATATATATGGTGTGCTTTGATATTTTAAGTACAGTATATAATATATATTTGGTGTAATTTGGTATTTTATGTACAGTGTATAATATATATATTGTATATTTTCATATTTCTTGTACAGTATATAATATATATTTGCTGTACTTTTATATTTCATGTACGGTATATAATATTCATTTAGTGTAATTTGATATTTTATGAACAGTATATAGAAAGTATTTGGTGTGCTTTGATATTTTCTGTATAGTATATGATATGTATTTGGTGTACTTTGATAATTTATGCACAGTATATAATACGTATTTTGTGTATTTTCATGTTATATGTAAAGTATATAATGTATATGGTGTACTGTGATATATTAGCTACAGTACATAATATATTTTTGGTGTACTGTGTTATTGTATGTACAGTATATAATGTATATTAGGTGTACTTTGATATTTTATGTACAGTATATAATGTATATTTGGTGTACTTTGATATTTCATATACAGTATAGAGTATATATTTTATATAATTTCATATTTTATGTACAGTGTATAATATATATTTGGTGTACTTTGATATTTTATGTATGGTATATAATACATATTTAGTGTAATTTGATATTTTATGTACTATATATAATATATATTTGGTGTGATTTGATATTTTATGTAAAGTATATAATATATATTTGGTGTAGTTTCATATTTTATGTGCAGTATAGTAAATATTTTGTGTATTTTCCCATATATGTACAGTATAAAATAAATATTTGGTGTACCTTTATATTTTATGTACAGTGTATAATATATATTATGTTTAATTTATTAATTTTAGTACAATATATAATTTATCTTTGGTGTGCTTTGATATATAATGTACAGTATATAATATGAATTTTGTGTACCTTGATATTTTATGTACTGTATATAATACGTAATTTGTGTATTTTCACATTTTATGTACAGTAGTTAATATATATATGGTGTACTTTTATATTTTTTGTACAGTATATAGTATATATTTAGTTTAACTTGATATTTTATATACAGTATAAAATATACATTTTGTGAGATTTTATATTTCATGTACAGAATATAATATATATTTGGTGTACTTTAATATTTTATGTAGAGTACATAAAATATATTTGGTGAATTTTGACATTTTATGTTCAGTATAAAATATACATTTGGTGTCCTTTGATAATTTATGTACAGTATATAATATGCATTTGGTGTATTTTGATATTTTATGTACAGTATATAATATATATTTGCTGGACTTTCATATTTTATGTACAGTATATAATATATAATTTCCCTACTGTGATATTTTATGTACTTTATATCATGTATATTTGGTGTACTTTGATATTTTATGTACAGTATGTAATATATATTTTGTGTGCTTTGATAATATATGTACAGTATATAATATATATTTGGTGTACTGTGATATTTTATGTACAGTATATAATATATATTTTGTGAATTTTCGTATTTTCTGTACAGCATATAATATAGGTTTGTTGTAATTTTATATTTTATGTGTGGTATATAATATTTATTTAGTGTAATTTCATATTTTATATACGGTACATAATATATATTTGGCGTGCTTTGGTATTTTATGTACAGCATATAATATATATTTGGTGTACGTTGATATTTTATGTACAGTAAATAATAAGTATTTTGTGTATTTTCACATTATATGTACAGTATATAATATATATATGGTGTACTTTTATATTTTTTGTACAGTATATAATATATATTTAGTTTAATTTGATATTTTTTGTACAGTATATAATATATATTTGGTGTACTTTGATATTTTATGTACAGTGTGTGATATGTATTTTGTGCATTTTCATATTTTATGTACAGTATATAATATATATTTGGTGTAATTTATATTTTATTTACAGTATATAATATGTATTTAGTGTAATTTGATATTTTATTTACAATATGTAGTATATATTTGTTGGAATTTTATAATATGTACAGTATATAATTTATATTTGGTGTATTTTGATATTTTATGTACAGTATATAATATATATTTGGTGTACTTTGCTATTTTATGTACATTACATAATATATATTGTGTATATTTTCATATTTTATGTACAGTATATAAGATATGTTTGGTGTACTTTTATATTTTATGTATAGTATATAATATTTATTTAGTGTAAGTTGATATTTTATGTACAGTATGTAATATATATTTAGAATGCTTTGATATTTTATGTACAGTATATAATATATATTTGGTGTACTTTAATATATTATGTACTGTATATAATGCGTATTTTGTGTATTTTCACATTTCATGTACAGTATGAAATATATATTTGGTATACTTTATATTTTATGTACAGTGTATAATATATATTTATTTTAAATTTATATTTTATGTACAGTATATAATTTATATTTGGTGTACTTTGATAATTTATATACAGTATGTGAAATATATTTTGTGTATTTTCATTTTTTATGCACAGTGTATAATATATATTTGGTGTACTTTTATATTTTATGTACACTATATAGTATGTATTTAGTGTAATTTGATATTTTAAATACAGTATATAATATATATTTGGTGTACTTCGATATTTTATGTAAAGTATATCATATATATTTGGGGTATTTTGATATTTTACGAACAGAATATAACATATATGGTGCATTGTGATATTTTATGCGCAGTATATAATACATATTTGGTGTACTCTGATATTTTATGTACAGTATATAATACGTATTTAGTGTATTTTCACATTTTATGTACAATATATAATATGAATTTGGTGTACTTTCGTATTTTAAGTACCGTATAAAATATGTATTTAGTTTAATTTGAAATTTTATGTACAGGATATAATATTTATTTGGGGTACTTTGATATTTTATGTACAGTATATAATATATATTTAGTGTAATTTGAGATTTTATGTATAGTATATAATATATATTGTGTGTACTTTTATATTTAATGTACTGTATATTGTGTATATTTGGTGTACTGTGATATTTTTTGTGCAGTATATAATGTATATTTTGTGTACTTTGATATTTTATGTATGGTATATAATATATATTTGGTGTGCTTTGATATTTTATGTAGAATATATAATATATATTTGGTGTACTTTGATACTTTTTGTACAGTATATAATATATATGGTATATTTTCATATTTTACTTACAGTATATAATGTATATTTGCTGAACTTCTATATTTTATGTACAGTATATAATATTTATTTAGTGTAATTTGATCTTTTATGTACCGTGTATAATATATATTTGGCGTAATTTATATTTTATGTACAGTATATAATATATGGTGTATTGTGATATTTTATGTACAGTATATAATATATATTTGGTGTACTGTGATATTTTAGGTTCAGTGTATTGTGAATATTTGGTGTATTTTCATATTTTACTTACAGTATATTATACATATCTGGTGTACTTAGATATTTTATGTAAAGTATATAATATATATTTTGTGTACTTTCATATTTTATGTACAGAATGTAATAAATATTTCGGGTATTTAGATATTTTATGTACCGTATATATTCTATATGAGGTGTATTGTGATATTTTATGTAGAGTCTATAATATATGTTTGGAGTACTGTGATGTATTATGTACACTATATAATGTATAATTGGTGTGCTTTGATATTTTATGTACATTTTATTATATATTTGGTATACTTTGATATTTTATATACAGTAAATATAATATATTTTTTATATTTTCATCTTTTATGTGCAGTATGTAATATATATGTGGTGTACTTTTATATTTTATGTATGGTATATAATATTTATTGACTGTAATTTCATATTTTATACACAGTACATAATATATATTTGGTGTGCTTTGGTATTTTATGTACAGCATATAATATATATTTGGTGAACTTTGGTATTTTATGTACAGTTTATAATACGTATTTTGTGTATTTTCACATTTTATGTACAGTATATAATATATATTTGGTGTACTTTTATATTTTATGTACGGTATATAATATATATTTAGTTTAATTTGATATTTTTTGTACAGTATATTATATATATTTGGTGAACTTTGATAATTTATGTGCAGTATGTGATATATACTTTGTGTATTTTCATATTTTATGCACAGTGTACAATATATATTTGGTGTACTTTTATATTTTATGTACAGTATATAGTATGTATTTAGTGTAATTTGATATTTTGTACAGTATATAATGTATATTAGGTGAAATTTGATATCTTATTTACAGTGTATAATATACATTTGGTGCCCTTTGATATTTTATGTACAGGATATAATATATATTTGGGTTATTTTGATATTTTGTGTGCTGTATATAATATATATTTAGTGTACTTTTATATTTTATGTGCAGTATATAATATACACTTGGTGTACTGTGATACAGTATGTACAGTATATAATGTATAATTGGTGTACTTTGATATTTTATGTACAATATATAATATATATTTGGTGTACTTTCATATTTTATATACAATATATAATATACATTTTTTGTACTGTGATATTTTATGTACAGTATATAATATATATTTGGTGTAACGTGATATTTTATGTATAGTATATAATATGTACTTTGTGTGTTTTCCAATTGTATATACGGTATATAATATATGTTTGGTGTACTTTGATAGTTTATGTACAGTATATAATATATATTTGGTTTACCTTGATATATTATATAGAATATATTATATACATTTGTTATACTATGATATTTTATGAGCTGTGTATAATATATATTTGGTGTACTGTGATATTGTATGTACGGTATATATTTTTTATTTGGTGTGCTTTGATATTTTATGTACAGCATATAATATATATTTTGTATATTTTCATATTTTATGTACAGCTTATAATATATATTTGGTGTAATTTTTTATTTTATGTACAGTATATAATATGTATTTTATTTAATTTGATATTTTATGCACAGTATATAATATATGTTTGGTGAGCTTTGATATTTTTTGTTCAGTATATAATATACATTTGGTGTTCTTTCATATTTTATGTACAGTATATAATATATATTTTGTGTATTTTCACATTTTATGTACAGTATATATGTTTTGTGTATTTTGATAGTTTATGTACATTATTTAATATATATTTGGTGTACTTTGATATATTATATAGAATATATAATATACATTTGTTATACTGTGATATTTTGTGAGCTGTATATAATATATATTTCGTATACTGTAATATTTTATGTATAGTATATGATATATTTGGTGTACTATGATATTTTATGTACAGTTTATAATATTTATTTGGCGTACTTTAATATTTTATTTACAGTGTATAACATATATTTCGTGTATTTTGATATTTTAAGTACAGAACCTAATATAAATTTAGTGTACTGAGACCCATAATTCACAGTAAATAATATTCGTTTGGTGTAATTTTATATTTTACGTAGAGTATATAACATATATTTGGTGTACTTTGATATTTTATGTACAGTATATAATACATATTTGGTGTGGTTCGATATTTTATGAACAGTATATAACGTATATTTGGTGTACGTTGACATTTTATGTAGAGAATATAATATATATTTTGTGAACTTTGATATTTTATGTACACTATAAATTATTGATTTGGTGTACTTTGATATTTTATGAACCGTAGATAAAATATAATTAGTGTACGATGATATTTTATGTACACTATATAATATATATTTGGTGCACTGTGATATTTTATGTACAGTATATGAGGTATACTTGGTGTACTTTGTTATATTATGTACAGTGTATAATATATATTTGGTGTGCTTTGATATTTTATGTACAGTATATAAAATATATTTGGTGTACTGTGATATTTTATGTACGCTATATAATGTATATTAGGTGTACTTTAATATATTACGAACTGTATATTATAGGTATTTTGTGTATTTTCACATTTTATGTACAGTGTATAATATATGTTTTCTGTACTCTTATGTTTTATGTACACCATGTAATATATATTTAGTTTAATTTGATATATTATGTACAGTATATAATATATATTTGGTGTACTGTGATATTTTATCTAAAGTATTTGATATGTATTTTGTGTATTTTCATAATTTATGTACAGTACATAAGATATATTTGGTGTACTTTTATATATTATGTACAGTATATAACATGTATTTAGTGAAATTTGATATTTTATGTACAGTATAAAATATATAACTGGTGTGATTTTATATTTATGTACAGTATATAATATATATTTGGGGTATTTTGATATTTTAACTACAGTATATAATATATATTTGGAGTACTTTGATATTTTATGTACAGTATATAATATACAATTGGTGTTCTCTGATATTTTATATACAATATAGAATATACATTTGTTGTACTGTGATATTTTATGCAAAGTATATAATATATATTTGGTGTACTGTGATATTTTATGTACAGTGTATAATATATATTTTGTGTATTTTCATATTTTATGTACAGTATATAATATATATTTGGTGTACATTTCTATTTTATGTACAGTATATAATATATATTAAGTTTAATTTGATATTTTATATACAGTAAATAACAAATGGTGAACTTTGACCTTTTATCTACACTATATTATATACATTTGGTGTCTTTTGATATTTTATGTACAGTGGATAATATATATTTGGGGTTTTTGATATTTTATGTACAATTTATAATAAGTATTATGTGTATATTCACATTTTATGTACAGTATATAGTATATATTCGGTGAACTTTTACATATTATGAACAGTATATAATCTGTATTTAGTGTAATTTGATATTTTATGTAAAGTATATAATATATATTTGGTGTGCTTTGATATTTTATGTACAGTATATAATATATATTTGGTGTAGTTTGATATTTTATGTACAGTATATAATAAGTTTTTTGTGTATTTTCATATTTTATGTACAGTATATAATATACTTGGTGTAATGTTATATTTTATGTTGAGTATAAAATATATTTTTTGTACAGATTCATATTTTATGTACAGTATATAATATATATTTGGTGTAATTTGATATTGCATGTACAGTATGTGATATGTATTTTCTGTATTTTCATATTTTATGTACAGTATATATTATATATTTGGTGTACTTTCATATTTTATTCGAATTAAAGAATATGTATTTAGTGTAATTTGTTATTTTAGGTACAGTATATAATATATATTTGGTGTGATTTTACATTTTACGTACAGCTTATAATATATATTTCGTGTACTTTGATATTTCATGTACAGTATATAATATATTTTTGGTGTACTTTGATATTTTTTGTACAGAATATAATATATATTTCGGGTATTTTGATAATTTATGTACAGTATATAAAATATATATTGTGTATTGTGATAATCTATGTACAATATATAATATGTATTTGGTGTATTGTGATATTTTACGTGCGGTATATAATGTATAATTGGTGTAATTTGATATTTTAAGCACAGTATATAATATATATTTGGTGTGCTTCGATATTTTATGTACAGTAATTGATATGAGTTTTGTGTATTTTCATATTTTATTTACAGCATATAATATATATTTTGTGTACTTTTATACTTTATTTACAGTATATAATATGTATTTAGTGTAATTTCGTATTTTATGTACAGAATATAATATATATTTGGTGTGATTTTATATTTTACGTACAGTATATAATATATATTTGGTGCGGTTTGGTATTTTATGTACAGCATATAATATATATTTGGTGTATTTGATATTTTATGTACAGTATATAATATGTATTTACTGTAAATTGATATTTTATTTTCAGTATATAATATATATTTCATATGATTTCATATTTTATGTTCAGTATATAATATATATTTGTGGTATTTTGTTGTTTTATGTATGGTATATATTATATATTTGGTGTACTTTTATATTTTATGAACGGTATATAATATATACTTGGAGTATTGTGATATTGTATGTACAGTATAAAAAGTATATTTGCTGTACTTTGATATTTTATGTATAGTATATAAAATATATTTGTTGTACATTGATATTTTATGTACCGTATATAATATATATTTTGTAGATTTTCATATTTTATGTACAGTATATAATATATATTTGGTGTACTTTTATATTTTTTGTTAGGTATATAATATTTATTTAGTGTAATTTGATATCTAATGTACAGTGTATAATATATATTTAGTATAATTTGATATTTTAAGTACAGTATATAATATATATTTGGTGAACGTTGATATCTTATGTAGAGTACATAATATACATTTGGTGCCCTTTGATATTTTATGTACAGTATATAAAATATATTTGTGGTATTTTGATAGTTTATGTACAGTATGTTATACGTATTTTGTGCATTTTCACATTTTATGTACAGTAGATAATATATATTTGGTGTACTTTGATATTTTATGTACAGTATACAATATATATTTGGTGTTCTTTGATAACTTATGTACAGTATCTGATATATATTTTGCGTATTTTCACATTTTATGCACAGTGTATAATATATATTTGGAGTAATTTTATATTTTATGTACAGTATACAATATATAATTGGTGTAATTTACATTTTATGTACAGTATATAATATGTATTTAGTGTAATTTGATATTTTATTTACAGTAGGTAGTATATATTGGTTGGATTTTATATAATATGTACAGTATATAATTTATATTTGGTGTAATTTGATATTTTATGTACAGAATATAATACATATTTGGTGTACTTTGAAATTTTCTGTACCTTATATAATATATATTGTGTATATTTTCATATTTTATGTACAGTATATAAGATATATTTGGTGTACTTTTATATTTTATGTATAGTATATAATATTTAGTGTAATTTGATATTTTATGTACAGTATGTAATACATATTTAGAGTGCTTTGATATTTTATGTACAGTATATAATATATATTTGGTGTAGTTTAATATATTTTGTACTGTATATAATACGTATTTTGTGTATTTTCACAATTTATGTACAGTATAAAATACATATTTGGTGTACTTTTTTATTTTCTGTACAGTGTATAATATATATTTAGTTTAAATTTATATTTTATGTAAAGTATATAATATATATTTGGTGTACTTTGATAATTTATGTACAGTATGTGATATATAATTTGTGTATTTTCATATTTTATGCACAGTGTATAATATATATTTGGTGTATTTTATAGTTTATGTACAGTATATAGTATGTATTTAGTGTAATTTGATATTTTTTGTACAGTATATAACATGTATTTGGTGTACTTTGATATTTTATGTACAGTATATAATATATATTTGGGGTATTTTGATATTTTATGTATAGTTTGTAATATATATGGTGCACTGTGATTTTTTTGTGCGGTATATAATACATATTTGGTGTATTGTAATATTTTATGTGCAGTATTTAATGTATAATTGTTGTACCTTAATATTTTATGTATAGTATATAATATAAATTTGGTGTCATTTGATATTTTATGTACAGTATGTGATATGTTTTTTGTGTATTTTCATATTTTATGTACAGTATATTATATATTTGGTGTACTTTTATAATTTATGTACAGTATATAATATGTATTAAGTGTAATTTTATATTTTATGTACAGTATATAACATATATTTAGTAGAAATTCATATTTTATGTACAGTATATAATATATATTTGTTGAACTTTGACATTTTATGTACATTTTATAATATACATATGGTGCCTTTGATATTTTATGTACAGTATATAATATATATCTGTGGTATTCTGATAATTTATGTACAGTATATAGTATATATTTTGTGTACTTTCACATTTTATGTACAGTATATAATATATATTGTTGTACATTTATATTTTCTGTACAGTATATAATATTTCTTTAGTGTAATTTTATATCTTATGTACAGTATATTATATATATTTAATATAATTTGATATTTTATGTACAGTGTGTAATATATATTTAGTGAACTTTGATATCTTATGTACAGTAAATAATATAGATTTGGTGCCCTTTGATATTTTACGTACTTTATATAATATATATTTGTAGTATTTCGATATTTTATGTACAGTATAACATATATTTTGTTTACTTTCATATTTTATGCACAGTATATAATATATATGTCTTGTACTTTTATATTTTATGTACGGTATATAATATTTATTGAGTGAAACTTGATGTATTATGTACATTATATAATATATATTTGGCATGCTTTGATATTTAATGTACAGTATATAATATATATTTGGTGTACTTTGATATTTTATGTACAGTATATAATATATATTTGGGGTATTTTGATATTTTATGTACAGTATATAATATATATTTGGTGTACTGAGATATTTTATGTGCAGTATATAATGTATAATTGGTGTACTTTGATATTTAATGTACAGTATTTAATATATATTTGGTGTATTTTGATATTTTATGTACAGTATAGAATATATATTTTGTGTAATTTCACATTTTATGTACATTACATAACATATATTTGTTGTACTTTTATATGTTTTGTTCCGTATATAATATTTATTTAGTGTAATTTGACATCTTATGTACAGTATATAATATATATTTGGTGTGCTTTGATATTTTATGTACAGTATGTGATATGTGTTTTGTGTATTTTCATATTTTATGTACAGTATATAATATATATTTGGTGTACTTTTATATTTTATGTACAGTATAGAATATGTATTTAGTGTAAATTGATATTTTATGTTTAGTGCATAATATATATTTGGTGTGATTTTATATTTTAGGTACAGTATATAATATATATTTGGGTATTTTGATATTTTATGTATGGTATGTAATATATATTTGGTGTACGTTGATATTTTATGTACAGTATATAATACATGCTTGGTGTACTGTGACATTGTATGTACAGTATATAATACATATTTGCTGTACTTTGTAATTTTATGTGCAGAAATAACACATATATTGTATAATTTCATATTTCATGTAAAGAATATAATATATGTTTGTTGTACTTTTATATTTCATATACTGTATATAATATTTATTTGGTGTAATTTGATAATTTATGCAGAGAATATAATACGTATTTTGTGTATTTTAACATTTTCTGTACACTATATAATATATAGTTAGTTTAATTTGGTATTTTCTGTACAGTATTTAATATATATTTGGTGTAATTTGATATTTTATGTAAAGTATGTGATATGTATTTTGTGTATTTTCATATTTTATCTACAGTATATAATATACATTTGGGGTACTTTTATATTTTAGGTACAGTATATAATATGTATTCAGAGTTATTTGATATTTTATGTACAGTATATAATATATATATGGTGTACTGTGATATGTTATTTAATATATATTTGAGGTATTTTTATATTTTACGTACAGTATATAATATGTATTTGGTGGGCTTTGACATTTTAAGTACAGTATATAATATATATTTGGTGTACTTTCATATTTTATGTACAGTATGAGATATATATTTTGTGTATTTTCATAATTTATGCACAGTACATAATATATATTTGGTGTACTATTATATTTTATGTACAATACATAACATGTATTTAGGGTAATTTGATATTTTATGTACAGTATATAATATATATTTGGTGTGACTTTATTTTATGTACAGTATATAATATGTATTTGGTGTACTTTGATATTTTATGTACAGTACACAATGTATATTTGGTGTACTTTGATATTTTATGTACAGTGTATTAAATATATTGGGTGCACTTTGATATTTTATGTACAGTATACAATATATATTTGTTGTACTTTTATATTTTATGTATGGTATATAATATTTGTTTAGTGTAATTTCATATTTTATGTACTGTACATAATATATATCTGGTGTGCTTTGGTATTTTATGTACAGCATATAATATATATTTGGTGTACTTTGATACTTTATGTACAGTATATAATACGTATTTTGTGTATTTTCATATTTTATTACAGTATATAATATATATTTGGTGTGATTTTATATTTTATTTACAGGATATAATATATATTTGGTGTACTTTGATATTTTATGTACAGTATATAATATATATTTGCTGTATTTTGATATTTCATGTACAGTCTGTGATATGTATTTGTGCATTTTCGTATTTTATGAACAGTATATAATATATATTTGGTGTACTTTTATATTTTATGCACTGTATACAATATGTATTTAGTGTAATTTGATATTATATGTACAGCATATAATATATATTTACTATAATTTGATATTTTATGTACAGTATATAATATATATTTGCGGTATATTGATATTTTATGTACAGTATATAATATATATGTTGTATTGTGATATTTTATGCACAGTATATAATATATATTTTGTGTACGGTGATATTTTATGTACTGTATATTACACGTATTTTGTGTATTTTCACATTGTATGTACAGTATATAATATATATATGGTGTACTTTTATATTCTATGTACAGTATATAATATATATTATTTCGTTTATTTGATATTTTATGTACAGTATATAATATAAATTTGGTTTACTTTGGTATTTTATGTACAGTATATAATATATATTTGAGGTATTTTGATATTTTATGTACAGTTTACAATATTTATATGGTGTATTGTGAAATTTTATGTACAGTATATTATATATCTGGTTTAATGTGATATTTAATGTACAGTATATAATTTATATTTGGTGTACTTTGATATTTTATGTACAGTATATAATATACATTTAGTTTAATTTGATATTTTATGTACAGTATATAATATATATTTGGTGTACTTTCATATTTTATGTACAGTATGAGATATATATTTTGTGTATTTTCATAATTTCTGCACAGTATATAATATATATTTGGTGTACTATTATATTTTATGTACAATACCAAACATGTATTTAGTGTAATTTGATATTTTATATACAGTATATAATATATATTTGGTGTGGCTTTTTATTTTATGTACAGTATAAAATATGTATTTGGTGTACCTTGATATTTTATGTACAGTATACAATGTATATTTGGTGTAGTTTGATATTTTATGTACAGTATATAATATATATTTGGTGAACTGTGTTATTTTATGTACATTGTAAAATATATATTTGGTGTACTGTGATATTTTATGTACAGTATATAATGTATATTTGATGTGATTTGATATTTTATATAGAGAATAATATATATTTGGTGTGCTTTGATATTTTATGTTCAGTGTATAATATTCATTTGGTGTACTTTGATACTTTTTGTGCAGTGTATAATGTATATTTGGTGTACTTTTATATTTCATAGACAGTATAGAGTACATATTTTATAGAATTTCATATTTTATGTACAGTGTGTAATATATATTTGGTGTACTTTGATATTTTATGTACGGTATATAATACATATTTAGTGTAATTTGATATTTTATGTGCTGTATATAATATATATTTGGTGTGCTTTGATATTTTATGTAAAGTATATAATATATATTTGGTGTAGTTTGATATTTTATGTGCAGTATATAATAAATATTTTGTGTATTTTCACATTTTATGTACAGTATATAATATATATTGGGTGTACTTTCATACTTTATGTACAGTATATAATATCTATCTGGTGTACTTTGATATATTATATGCAATGTATAATATACATTTGTTTTTCTGTGATGTTTTATGTGCTGTATATATTATATATTTTGTGTTCTGTGATATTTTATGTTCAGTATATAATATATTTGGTGTACTTTGATATTTTATGTACAGTTTATAATATTTGTTTGGGGTACTTTGTTATTTTATTTACAGTATATAACATATATTTGGTGTCATTTGACATTTTAAGTACAGTATATTATATAAATTTGGTGTAATTAGACGCTTAATTTACAGTATATAATATTCGGTTGGTGTAATTTTATATTTTATGTAGTGTATATAACATATATTTGGTGTACTTCGATATTTTACGTAGTGTATATAATATATATTTGGTGTACTGTGATATTTTAGATACTTTATAATATATAGGTGTACTTTGATATTTTATGTACAGTATATAATTCATATTTGGTGTGCTTTGATATGTTATGTACAGTATATAATATACATTTGGCGTACGTTGATATTTTATGAAAAGTACATAATATATATTTTGTCTACTTTGATATTTTATGTACATTATATAATACTGATTTGGTGTAGTTTCATACTTTAAGTACCGTAGATAAAATATATTTGGTGTACGATGATATTTTATGTGCAGTATATAATATATATTTGGTGTACTGTGATATTTTATGTACAGTATATAATATATATTTGGTGTACTTTGATGTTTTATGTACAGTATATAATATATATTTGGTGTACTGTGAAATTTTATGTACAGTATATCAGGCATATTTGGTGTCCTTTTTATTTTATGTACAGTATATAATGTATAGTTGGTGTGCTTTGATATTTTATGTACAGTATATAAAATATATTTGGTGGACAGTAGTAATTTATGTAAAGTATATAATATATATTTTGTGTATTTTCAAATTTTATGTACAGTATACAATATATATTTGGTGTACTTTTACATTTTATGTACAGCATATAAGATATATTTAATGTTATTTGATATTTTATGTACAGTATATAATATATAATTGATGTGCTTTTATATTTAATGTACAGTATATAAAATATATATGGTGTACTTTGATATTTTATATAGAGTATATAATATAAATTTTGTTTATTTTCACATTTATGTGCCGTATATAATATATATTTGGTGTACATTTATATTTCATGTAAAGTATATGAAATATATTTAGCGTAATTTGATATTTCATGTACAGTATATAATATATATTTGGGTATTTTTATATTTTATGTATGGTATGTAATATATATTTGGTGTACGTTGATATTTTATGTACAGTATATAATACATGCTTGGTGTACTGTGACATTGTATGTACAGTATATAATACATATTTGCTGTACTTTGTAATTTTATGTGCAGTAAATTACACATATATTGTATAATTTCATATTTCATGTACAGAATATAATATATGTTTGTTGTACTTTTATATTTCATATACGGTATATAATATTTATTTGTTGTAATTTGATAATTTATGCAGAGAATATAATACGTATTTTGTGTATTTTAACATTTTCTGTACACTATATAATATATAGTTAGTTTAATTTGATATTTTCTGTACAGTATTTAATATATATTTGGTGAAAGTTGATATTATATGTAAGGTATGTGATATTTATTTTGTGTATTTTCATATTTTTTCTACAGTATATAATATACATTTGGGGTACTTTTATATTTTAGGTACAGTATATAATATGTATTTAGAGTTATTTGATATTTTATGTACAGTATATAATATATATATGGTGTACTGTGATATGTTATTTAATATATATTTGAGGTATTTTTATATTTTACGTACAGTATATAATATGTATATGGTGGGCTTTGACATTTTAAGTACAGTATATAATATATATTTGGTGTACTTTCATATTTTATGTACAGAATGAGATATATATTTTGTGTATTTTCATAATTTATGCACAGTATATAATATATATTTGGTGTACTATTATATTTTATGTACAATACATAACATGTATTTAGTGTAATTTGATATTTTATGTACACTATATAATATATATTTGGTGTGACTTTTTATTTTATGTACAGCATATAATATGTATTTGGTGTACTTTGATATTTTATGTACAGTATACAATGTATACTTGGTGTACTTTGATATTTTATGTACAGTGTATAGTATATATTTGGCGCACTTTGATATTTTATGTACAGTATACAATATATATTTGTTGTACTTTTATATTTTATGTATGGTATATAATATTTGTTTAGTGTAATTTCATATTTTATGTACTGTACATAATATATATTTGGTGTGATTTGATATTTTATGTACAGCATATAATATATATTTGGTGTACTTTGATACTTTATGTACAGTATATAATACGTATTTTGTGTATTTTCATATTTTATTACAGTATATAATATATATTTGGTGTGATTTTATATTTTATGTACAGGATATAATATATATTTGGTGTACTTTGATATTTTATGTACAGTATATAATATATATTTGCTGTATTTTGATACTTCATGTACAGTCTGTGATATGTATTTGTGCATTTTCGTATTTTATGAACAGTATATAATATATATTTGGTGTACTTTTATATTTTATGCACTGTATACAATATGTATTTAGTGTAATTTGATATTTTATGTACAGCATATAATATATATTTACTATAATTTGATATTTTATGTACAGTATATAATATATACTTGGTGAACTTTGATATCTTATGTACAGTATATAATATACATTTGGTGCCCTGTGATATTTTATGTACAGTATATAATGTATATTTGTGTTATTTTGATATTTTTTGTACGGTATATAATATATATTTTGTGTACTTTCACATTTTATGAACAGTATATAATATATATATGCTGTACTTTTATATTTTATGTACGGTATATAATACTTATTTAGTGTAATTTCATATTTTACGTACAGTATATAATATATATTTGGTGTGCTTTGATATTTTATGTACAGCATATAATATACATTTGTTGTACTTTGATATTTTATGTACACTATATAATATATATTTGTGTTATTTTGATATTTTATGTACAGTATATAATATATATTTTGTGCACTTTCACATTTTATGTACTCTATATAATATATATTTGCTGTACTTTATTATTTTATGTACCGTATGTAATATGTATTTAGTGTAATTTTATATTTTATATAGAGTATATAATGTATATTTGGTGTGATTTTATATTCTATCAATAGTATATAATATATATTTGGTGTACTTTGATATTTTATGTACAGTACATAATAAATATTTTGTGTACTTTGATATTTTATGTACAGTATATAATATATATTTCGGGTATATTGATATTTTATGTACAGTATATAATATATACGGTGTATTGTGATATTTTATGCACAGTATATAATATATATTTTGTGTACGGTGATATTTTATGTACTGTATATTATACGTATTTTGTGTATTTTCCATTGTATGTACAGTATATAATATATATTTGGTGTACTTTTATATTCTATGTACAGTATATAATATATATTTCCTTTATTTGATATTTTATGTACAGTATATAACATAAATTTGGTGTACTTTGGTATTTTATGTACAGTATATAATATATATTTGAGGTATTTTGATATTTTATGTACAGTTTACAATATTTATATGGTGTATTGTGAAATTTTATGTACAGTATATTATATATCTGGTTTACTGTGATATTTAATGTACAGTATATAATTTATATTTGGTGTACTTTGATATTTTATGTACAGTATATAATATACATTTAGTTTAATTTGATATTTTATGTACAGTATATAATATATATTTGGTGTACTTTCATATTTTATGTACAGTATGAGATATATATTTTGTGTATTTTCATAATTTATGCACAGTATATAATATATATTTGGTGTACTATTATATTTTATGTACAATACAAAACATGTATTTAGTGTAATTTGATATTTTATGTACAGTATATAATATATATTTGGTGTGGTTTTTTATTTTATGTACAGTATATAATATGCATTTGGTGTACTTTGATATTTTATGTACAGTATACAATGTATATTTGGTGTACTTTGATATTTTATGTACAGTATATAATATATATTTTGTGTACTGTGTTATTTTATGTACATTATAAAATATATATTTGGTGTACTGTGATATTTTATGTACAGTATATAATGTATATTTGATGTGATTTGATATTTTAAGTAGAGTATATAATATATATTTGGTGTGCTTTGATATTTTATGTTCAGTGTATAATATACTTTTGGTGTACTTTGATACTCTTTGTGCAGTATATAATTTATATTTGGTGTACTTTTATATTTCATAGACAGTATAGAGTACATATTTTATAGAATTTCATATTTTATGTACAGTGTGTAATATATATTTGGTGTACTTTGATATTTTATGTACGGTATATAATACATATTTAGTGTAATTTGACATTTTAAGAACTGTATATAATATATATTTGGTGTGCTTTGATATTTTATGTAAAGTATATAATATATATTTGGTGTAGTTTGATATTTTATGTGCAGTATATAATAAATATTTTGTGTATTTTCACATTTTATGTACAGTATATAATATATATTGGGTGTTCTTTCATACTTTATGTACAGTATATAATATCTATCTGGTGTACTTTGATATATTATATGCAATGTATAATATACATTTGTTTTTCTGTGATGTTTTATGTGCTGTATATATTATATATTTTGTGTACTGTGATATTTTATGTTCAGTATATAATATATTTGGTGTACTTTGATATTTTATGTACAGTTTATAATATTTGTTTGGGGTACTTTGTTATTTTATTTACAGTATATAACATATATTTGGTGTCATTTGACATTTTAAGTAAAGTATATTATATAAATTTGGTGTAATTAGACGCTTAATTTACAGTATATAATATTCGGTTGGTGTAATTTTATATTTTATGTAGTGTATATAACATATATTTGGTGTACTTTGATATTTTACGTAGAGTATATAATATATATTTGGTGTACTGTGATATTTTAGATACTTTATAATATATATAGGTGTACTTTGATGTTTTATGTACAGTATATAATTCATATTTGGTGTGCTTTGATATGTTATGCACAGTATATAATATATATTTGGTGTATGTTGATATTTTATGAAAAGTATATAATATAGATTTTGTCTACTTTGATATTTTATGTACATTATATAATATTGATTTGGTGTAGTTTCATACTTTACGTACCGTAGATAAAATATATTTGGTGTACGATGATATTTTATGTACAGTATATAATATATATTTGGTGTACTGTGATATTTTATGTACAGTATATAATATATATTTGGTGTACATTGATGTTTTATGTACAGTATATAATATATATTTGGTGTACTGTGATATTTTATGTACAGTATATCAGGTATATTTGGTGTCCTTTTTACTTTATGTACAGTATATAATGTATAGTTGGTGTGCTTTGATATTTTATGTACAGTATATAAAATATATTTGGTGGACAGCAATAATTTATGTAAAGTATATAATATATATTTTGTGTATTTTCTAATTTTATGTACAGTAAATAATATATATTTGGTGTACTTTTACATTTTATGTACAGCATATATGATATATTTAATGTTATTTGATATTTTATGTACAGTATATAATATATAATTGATGTGCTTTTATATTTAATGTACAGTATATAAAATATATATGGTGTACTTTGATATTTTATATAGAGTATATAATATAAATTTTGTTTATTTTCACATTTATGTGCCGTATATAATATATATTTGGTGTACATTTAAATTTCATGTAAATTATATGATATATATTTAGTGTAATTTGATATTTCATGTACAGTATATAATATATATTTGGTGAACTTTCACATTTTATGTACAGTATATAGTAAACATTTGGTGTCCTTTGGTATTTTATGTACAGTATATAATATATATTTCGTGTACTGTGATATTTTATGTACAGTATATAATATATATTTGGTGTACTTTGATATTTTATGTACAGTATATGATGTATATTTCATGTACTTTAATATTTTATGTACAGTATATAATATAAATTCGGTGTGCTTTGATATTTTATGCACAGTATATAATATACATTTGTTGTACATTGATATTTTATGTACAGAATACAATATATATTTGGTGAAGTTTGATATTTTTTATTCATTATATAATATACTTTTGGTGTCCTTTCACATTTTATGTACAGTATATAATATATATTTTGTGTATTTTCTCATTTTGTGTGGAGTATATCATATACATTTGTTGTACTGTGATGTTTTATGTACAGTATATAATATATATTTGGTGTACTATGATATTTTATGTACAGTACATAATATATATTTGGTATATTTTCATATTTTATGTACATTATATAATATATATTTGGTGTACTTTTATATTTTATGTACAGTATATAGTATATATTTAGCATAATTTCATATTTTATGTACAGTATATAATATATATTTGGTGTGCTTTGATGTTTTATGTACAGTATGTAATATATATTTGGGGTATTTTGATATTTTATGTACACTATATTATATATGGTGTTTTGAGATATTTTATGTACAGTATATAATATATATTGGGTGTACTGTGATATTTTATGTGCAGTATATAATGTATAATTGGTGTACTTTGATATCTTATGTACAGTACATAATATATATTTGGTGTATTTTGATATTTTATGTACAGTATGTGATATGTGTTTTGTGTATTTTCATATTTTATGAACCGTATATAATATATATTTGGTGTAATTTTATATTTTTTGTACAGTACATAATATGTATTTAGTTTAATTTGATATTTTATGTACAGTATATAATATATATTTAGAATAACTTGATATTTTATGTACAGTATACAATATATATTTGGTGAACATTGATATCTCATGTACAGAATATAATGTATATTTGGTGCCCTTTGATATTTTATGTACAGTATATAATACATATTTGGGGTATTTTGATATTTTATATATGGTACATAATATGTATTTTTTGTACTTTTATATTTTATGTCCAGTATATAATATATTCTTGGTGTACTGTGAAATTGGATGTACAGTATATAATGTATATTTGGTGTCCTTTGATATTTTATGTACAGTATATAATATATATTTGGTGTACTTTGATATTTTATGTACAGTATGTAAAGTATATTTGGTGTACTTTGATATTTTATATACAGTTTATAATATATATTTTGTATATTTTCATATTTTATGTACAGTATATAATATATACTTGGTGCACTTTTATATGTTATGTATGGTATAAAATCTTTATTTAGTGTGATTTCATATTTTATGTACAGTACATAATATATATTTGGTGTGCTTTCGTATGTTATGTACAGCATATAATATATATTTGGTGTACTTTGATATTTTATGTAAAGAATATAATACGTATTTTGTGTATTTTCACATTTTATGTACAGTACATAATATATATTTGGTGCACTTTTATGTTTTATGTACAGTATATAATATAAATTTAGTTTAATTTGATATATTTTGGACAGTATAGAATATATATTTTGTGTACTTTGATATTTTATGTACAGTGTGTGATATGTATTTTGTGTATTTTCATATTTTATGGACAGTATATAATATTTATTTGGTGTACTTTTATTTTTTGTTTAGTATATAATATATATTTAGTGTAATTTGATATTTTATGTGCAGTATGTAATATATAGGGAGTGAGTTTATATTATATGTACTGTATATAATATATATTTGGTGTGCTTTGATATTTTTTGTACAGTATATAATATATATTTTGGTGTACTTTGATATTTTATGTACATTATATAATATTTATTTTGTATATTTTCATATTTTACGTACAGTATATAAGATATACTAGGTGTACTTTTTTATTTTATGTGTAGTGTATAATATTTATTTAGTGTAATTTGTTTTTTTAGGTACAGTATGTAATATATATTTTTAGTGCTTTGATATTTTATATACAGTATATAATATATATTTGGTGTACTTTAATATATTATGTACTGTATATAATACGTATTTTGTGTATTTTCACATTTTATGTATGGTATAAAATATATGTTCGGTGTACTTTCATTTATTATGTACAGTGTACAATATATATTTTGTTTAAATTGACATTATATGTACAGCAAATAATATATATTTGGTGTACTTTGATAATTTATGCACAGTATGTGATATATATTTTGTGTATTTTCATATTTTATGCACAGTATATAATATATATTTGGAATACTTTGATATTTTATGTACAGTATATAATATATGTTGTGTAGATTCATATTTTATGTACAGTATAAAATGTACATTTGTTGTACTTTTATATTTTATATACAGTATATTATATATATTTAGTTTAATTTGATATTTTATGTACAGTATATAATATACATTTGGTGTACTTTGATATTTTATGTACAGTATATAAAATATGTTTGGTGTACTTTGATATTTTATGTACAGTATACAATATATATTTTGTATATTTTCATATTTTATGTGCAGAATATAATATATATTTGGTGTACTTTTATATTTTATGTATGGTGTATAATATTTATTTAGTGTAATATCATATTTTATGTGCAGTATATAATATATATTTATTGTGCTTTGGTATTTTATGTATAGCATATAATATATGTTTGGTGTACTTTGATATTTTATGTACAGTATAAAATACGTATTTTGTGTATTTTCACATTTTATGTGCAGTATATAATATATATTTGGTGTACTTTTATATTTTATGTTCAGTATTTAATATATATTTAGTTTGATATTTTTTGTGCAGTATATAATATATATTTGGTGTACTTAGGTATTTTATGTACAGTGTGTGATATGTATTTTGTGTGTTTTCATATTATATCGACAGTATATAATATATATTTGGTGTACTTTGATATTTTATGTACAGTATAAAATACGTATTTTGTGTATTTTCACATTTTATGTGCAGTATATAATATATATTTGGTGTACTTTTATATTTTAGGTTCAGTATTTAATATATATTTAGTTTGATATTTTTTGTGCAGTATATAATATATATTTGGTGTACTTAGGTATTTTATGTACAGTGTGTGATATGTATTTTGTGTGTTTTCATATTATATCGACAGTATATAATATATATTTGGTGTACTTTGATATTTTATGTACAGTATATAATATGTATTTATAGTAATTTGATATTTTATGTACGGTATGTAATATATATTGGGAATTATTTTATATCATATGTACAGTATATACTATATATTTGGTGTTCCTTTCCGTTCCGTTCCGTTCTGTTCCCTTCCATTCCATTCTGTTCCATTCCATTCCGTTCTACTAGGGTTGATCCAATTCCATTCTATTCCATTCCATTCCAGTCCGTTCCATTCCGTTATTTTCCATGTCGATATACTCGGGTTGATTCAATTCCTTTCTATTCCATTCCATTCCATTCCATTCCATTCCATTCCATTCCATTCCATTCCATTCCATTCCATTCCTTTCCATTCCATTCCATTCCATTCCATTCCATTCCATTCCATTAAATTCCATTCCATTCCATTCCATTCCATTCCATTCCATTCCATTCCATTCCATTCCACTCCGGTTGATTCCATTCAGTTCCGTTTCGTTCCATTCCGTCCCGTCCCGTCCCGTCCCGTCCCATCCCGTCCCGTCCCGTTCCATTCTACTCGGGTTGATTCCATTCCGTTCCGTTCCGTTCCGTTCCGTTCCTTTCTGTTCAGTTCCGTTCCGTTCCACTCGGGTTGATTCAATTCCATTCTGTTACATTCCATTACATTCCGTTCCATTCCAGTACGTTCTGCGTTGTTCTACTCGGGTTGATTCAATTCCATTCTATTCCATGGAATTCCATTCCATTCCATTCCATTCCATTCCATTCCATTCCATTCCATTCCATTCCATTCCATTCCTCTCACTCGGGTTGATTCAATTCCATTCTATTCCATTCCATTCCGTTTCGTTCCATTCCATTCCGATCCGTTCCGTTCCGTTCTACTCGGGTGGATTCAATTCAGTTCTATTCCATTCCTTTCCAATCCATTCCATTCCACTCCTTTAAATTGTACTCGGGCTGATTCCATTCCACTCTTTTCCATTCCATTCCGTTCCGTTCCGTTCCGTTCCGTCCTGTTCTACATGGGTTGATTCCATTCCATTCCATTCCAATCCATTCCATTCCATTCCATTCCATTCCATTCCATTCCATTCCATTCCATTCCATTCCATTCCATTCCTCTCACTCGGGTTGATTCAATTCCATTCTATTCCATTCCATTCCGTTCCGTTCCATTCCATTCCAATCCATTCCGTTCCGCTCTACTCGGGTTGATTCAATTCAGTTCTATTCCATTCCTTTCCATTCCATTCCATTCCACTCCTTTAAATTGTACTCGGGCTGATTCCATTCCACTCTTCATTCCATTCCATTCCGTTCCGTTCTGTTCCGTTCCGTTCCGTTCCGTTCCGTTCCATTCCGTTCCATTCCATTCCATTCCATTCCATTCCATTCCATTCCAATCCATTCACTCGGGTTGATTCAATTCCATTCTATTGCTTTCCATTCCGTTCCATTCCATTCCGTTCCATTCCGCTCCGTTCAGTTCTACTCGGGTTGATTCAATTCAATTCTATTCCATTCCATTCCATTCTATTCCATTCCATTCCATTCCATTCCATTCCATTCCATTCCATTCCATTCCATTCCATTGTATTCGGGTTGACTGCATTCCATTCCATTCCATTCCATTCCATTCCATTCCATTCCATTCTACTCGGGTTGGTTCCATTCCATTGCATTCCATTCCTTTCCATTTCATTCCATTCCATTCCATTCCATTCCATTCCATTCCATTCCATTCCATTCCTTTCTACTCGGGTTCATTCCATTCTATTCCGTTCCGTCTCGTCCTGTCCCGTCCCGTCCCGTCCCGTCCCGTCCCGTTCCGTCCCGTTCTACTCAGGTTGATTCCATTCCGTTCCATTCCGTTCCATTGCACTATTTTCTGTTCCATTCCGTTCCGTTCTACTCGGGTTGATTCAATTCCATTCTATTCCATTCCATTCCATTCCGTTCCGTTCCGCTATGTTCTGCATTGATCTACTCGGGTTGATTCAATTCCATTCTATTCCATTCCATTCCTTTCCATTCCATTCCATTCCATTCCATACTATTCCATTCCGTTCTACTCGGGTTGGTTCCATTGAGTTCCGTTCCATTCCGTTCCGTCCTGTCCCGCCCCGTCCCGTCCCATCCTGTCCCGTCCCGTCCCGTCCCGTCCCATGCCTTTCTACTCGGGTTGATTCCATTCCATTCCGTTCCGTTCCGTTCCGTTCCGTTCCATTCCGTTCCATTCCATTCCGTTCTACTCGGGTTGATTCAATTCCATTCTATTCCATTCCATTCCATTCCGTTCCGTTCCGCTATGTTCCGCGTTGATCTACTCGGGTTGATTCAATTCCATTCTATTCCATTCCATTCCTGTCAATTCCGTTCCATTCCATTCCATTCCTTTCCATTCCATTCCATTCCATTCCATAATATTCCATTCCATTCTACTCGGGTTGATTCCATTGAGTTCCGTTCCATTCCGTTCCGTCCCGTCCCGTCCCGTCCCGTCCTGTCCCGTGCCGTTGTACTCGGGTTGATTCCATTCCATTCCGTTCCGTTCCGTTCCGTTCTCTTCCATTCCGTTCCATTCTACTCGGGTTGATTCAATTCCATTCTATTCCATTCCGTTCCATTCTGTTCCGTTCCGCTATGTTCCGGGTCGATCTACTCGGGTTGATTCAATTCCTTTCTATTCTATTCCATTCCATTCCATTCCATTCCATTCCATTCCATTCCATTCTACTCGGGTTGATTCCATGCCATTCCGTTCCGTTCCATTCCGTCCCATCCCGACCCGTCCCGTCCTGTCCCGTCCCGTCCCATCCCGTTCCGTTCTGCTCGTTTTGATTCGTTTCCATTCCGTTCCATTCCTTTCCGTTCAGTTCCATTCCGTTCCACGCGGGTTGATTCAATTCCATTGAATTCCATTCCATTCCATTCCATTCCGTTCTACTCAGATTGATTCCATTCCATTCCAGTCCATTCCATTCCTTTCTACTCGGGTTGATTCCATTCCATTCCATTCCATTCCATTCCATTCCATTCCATTCCATTCCAATCCATTCTACACGGGTTGAATCCATTCTGTTCCGTTCCGTCCCATCCCGTCCCGTCCCGTCCCATGCCATTCTGTTCTACTCGGGTTGATTCCATTCCATTCCATTCCGTTGCATTCCGTTCCATTCCATTCCGTTCTGTTCCATTCCGTTCCATTCTACTCGGGTTGATTCAATTCCATTCTATTCCACTCCATTCCATTCCGTTCCGTTCCGTTATGTTCCGTGTCGATCTGCTCGGGTTGATTCAATTCCATTCTATTCATTCCATTCCATTCCATTTCATTCCATTCCATTCCGTTCTACTCGGATTGATTCCCTTCCGTTCTGTTCCGTTCCGTTCCACTCGGGTTGATTCAATTCAATTCTATTCCATTCCATTCCATTCCATTCCATTCCATTCCATTCCATTCCATTCCATTCCATTCCATTGTACACGGGTTGATTCCATTCCATTCCATTCCATTCCATTCCATTCCATTCCATTCCATTCCATTCCATTCCATTCCATTCCATTCCATTGCAGTCCATTCCATTCCATTCTACTCGGGTTGATTCCATTCCATTCCATTCCATTCCATTCCATTCCATTCCATTCCATTCCATTCCAATTCATTCCATTCTACTCGGGTTGATTCCATTCCATTCCATTCCATTCCATTCCATTCCATTCCATTCCATTCCATTCCATTCCATTCCATTCCATTCCTTTCCATTCCAATCGGGTTGATTCCATCCTGTTCCGTTCTGTCCCGTCCCGTCCCTTCCCATTGCGTTCTACTCGGGTTGATTCCACTCCATTCCGTTCCGTTCCATTCCGTTACGTTCCGTTCCGTTCCATTCTACTTGGGTGATTCAATTCCATTCTATTCCATTCCATTCCATTCCGTTCCGTTCCGCAATGTTCTGCGTCGATCTACTCGGGTTGATTCAATTCCATTCTATTCCATTCCATTCCATTCCATTCCATTTCATTCCATTCCATCCCATTCCATTCCATTCCATTCCGTTCTACTCGGGTTGATTCCATTCTGTTCCGTTCTGTTCCGTTCTGTCCCGTCCTGACCCGTCCCGTCCCGTCCCGTCCCATCCCGTCCCGTCCCGTTCCATTCTACTCGGGTTGATTCCATTCTGTTCTGTTCCATTCCGTTCCGTTCCTTTCCATTCCGTTCCTTTCGGTTCTATTCCGTTCCGTTCCACTCAGGTTGATTCAATTCCATTCTATTACATTCCATTACTTTCCTTTCCGTTCTGCTACGTTCTACATCGTTCTACTCGGGTTGATTCAATTCCATTCTATTCCATTGAATTTCATTCCATTCCATTCCATTCCATTCCATTCCATTCCATTCCATTCCATTCCATTCCATTCCATTCCATTCCATTTCATTCCATTCCATTCCATTCCATTCCATTCCATTCCGTTCTACTCGGGTTGATTCCATTCCATTCCATTCCATTCCATTCCATTCTATTCTATTCCATTCCATTCCACACGGGTTGGTTCCATTCTGTTCTGTTCCGTCCCGACACGTCCCATCCCGTCCCGTCCCGTCCCATCCCGTCCCGTTCGGTTCTACTCGGGTTGATTCCATTCCATTCCGTTCCGTTCGGTTCGTTCCGTGCTATTCCATTCCGTTCCGTTCTACTCGGGTTGATTCAATCCCATTCTATTCCATTCCATTCCATTCCATTCCGTTCCACTATGTTGCGCGTCGATCTACTCAGGTTGATTCAATTCCATTCTATTCCATTCCATTCCATTCCATTCCATTCCATTCTACTCAGGTTGTTTCAATTCCATTCTATTCCATTCCATTCCATTCCATTCCATTCCATTGCATTCCCTTTCATTCCATTCCATATAAAATATATTTGGTGAAACTTGATACTTAATGTACAGTATACAATATATATTTGGTGAAATTTGATATTTTATATAAAGTATATAATATATATTTGGTGAAATTTGATATTATATGTACAGTATATAATATATATTGGGTGAAATTTGATATTTTATGTACAGTATGCAATATGTATTTGGTGAAATTTCATATTTTATGTACACTATATAATATATATTTGCTGAAATTTGATGTTTTATGTACAGTATATAATATGTATTTGATGTACTTTTCTATTTTATGTACAGTATATAATACACATTTGGTGTACTTTGATATTTTATGTACAGTTTATAATATATATTTGGGGTATTTTGATATTACATGTAAAGTATATAATATATATTTGGTGTATTTTCATATTCTATGTACAGTATATAATATATATTTGGTGTAGTGTCATATTTTACATACAGAATACAAAGTACATTTGGTGTATTTTGATATATTATGTATAGTATATAATATATATTTGGTGTGCTTTGATATTTTATGTACAGTATATAATTTATATTTTGTGTATTTTCACATATTATGTACAGTATATAATATATATTTGGTTGACTTTTATATTTTAAGTACAGTATATAATATGTATTTAGTGTAATTTGATATTTTATGTACAGTACACAATATATTTGGTGTGCTTTGATATTTTATGTACAGTATATAATATATATCTGGTGTACTTTGATAAATTACGTACAGTATATAACATATATTTTGTGTATTTTCACACTTTAGGTACAGTATATAACATATATTTGGTATAATTTTATTCTTTATGTACAGTATATAATATACATTTGGGGTATTTTGATATTTTAAGTACAGTATATAATATATATTTGGAGTACTGTGATATTTCATGTACAGTATATAGTATATATGTGGTGTATTGTGATATTTTATGCACAGTGTATAATACGTATTTTGTGTATTTTCATATTTTATCTACACTATATAATATTTATTTAGTTTAATTTGATATTTTCTGTACAGTATATAATATATATTTGGTGTAGTTTGATATTTTATGTAAAGTATGTGATATGTATTTTGTGTATTTTCATATTTTATGTACAGGATATAATATATATTTGGCGTATTTTGATATTTTATGTACGGTATATAATATATATTTGGTGTACTTTTATATTTTATGTACAGTATATAACATATACTTGGTGTACTGTGATGTTCTATGTACAGTATATAATGTATATTTGGTGTACTTTGATATTTTTTGTACAGTATAAAATATATATTTGGTGTACTTTGGTATTTTATGTACAGTATATAATATATATTTGAGGTATTTTGATATTTTATGTACAGTATATAATATATACGGTGTATTGTGATATTTTATGTACAGTATATAATATATATTTGGTGTACTGTGATATTTTATGGGCAGTATATAGTGTATAATTGGTGTACTTTGATATTTTATGTGCAGTATATAATATATACTTGGTGAACGGTAATATTGTATATACTCCCGTTGAGATCCGATTTTGGCCCCCTCCGAGTGAGATACGATGGGCTCACCACTTCTGGTCAGGCCGGCAGGGCCTCGCTGCAACACAGAATGAAACCAGAAGTCTCAAGGCCTAGTGTCAGCTGTAAATTCACTGATGCATCAGCCCTGTGCCTCCCTCTTCCTTTGAAAGACAAGTGGCCTGCCCCGCTTGCAAAAGCCCTGAGGTTCCGGAAAGCCGACCACGCTTTACAGGACACCTGCAAAGAAGAACAGAGGCGAATCCGAGGGGGAGACCATATGACCACGCGTGGCACTGGCCAATCCCACAGCAGTTGCTGATAATGTGTGCCACCGGAGGCATACGGTGTGACGGCGAAGCAAAGGGTCGGGTCCAGGCATGTGCCGGTGGAAGGGGGAAACGGGTTACCTCTCCATCAATGCCAGGGAAAATCAAAGAACACCGGGGACCCGGGGCGTGGAGGGGCCGCCTGTGCCTGACCCAAGCCACTTTTTCAAACGCCTACCAGAGGAGCAAATAGGTTTCTGCAAAACTCGCGACACCCCCAATCCTCCACCGACCTGGTAGCCCTGACGCAACTTCGGCTGGCACAAACCCACAGAGAGTGGGAAAGAAACACACAGAGACTGAGAGACAGAGGGAGAAGAGAGAATGGGAGGCACACACACAGACACACACACACACAGAGAGTCATACCGCAGAGGCATTGAAACACACAGCCCCAGGCGACCCCTGAGGCGGTAGGGTTCTGCTCTGGAGGAGAACGACCCTCGGGTGAGAGAGAAGCCCATGGGTACGAAGGCCGACCCGTCCTCGAGATCACGGACGGCGGCACGAGTTTTGGGATGACTCACCCCAACCAACACCATCCGCGCAGGCCTGAGGCTGGGATCCCGTGCTGCTTCCCCTGACTCTGCCTGGGGTTTCATTATTGTGGTCGGCCCTTTGCGACTCCTGGCATCCGCAAACGTTCCCTTCGACCCCGAGGAGAGATGAGGCTGGAGCCTCAGAGCCTCCACACCCAAGCACGGCCACGGAGGGCTCCTGCTCTGCCAAGCCTCGGGGACAGGTTTCTAAGACAACCGTGGGAACCACTGTGACGGAAGAAACCGCTGGTGCCTCGCGCATGCGCATTGGCTGAGCCGACTCGCGCTCCACGCCTGACAGATAGGCTGCGTCCCCTTTAAATGTATTTGGTGTACTTTAATATTTAATGTACAGTATATAAAATATATTTGGTGTACAGTGATATTTTATGTACAGTATATAATATATATTTTGTATATTTTCATGTTTCATGTACAGTATATAATATATATTTGTTGTACTTTTATATTTTATGTATGGTATATAACGCTTATTTAGTGTAATTTCATACTTTATATACAGTACATAATATATATTTGGTGTGCTTTTGTATATTATGTACAGCATATAATATATATTTGGTGTGCGTTGATATTTTATGTACAGTATATAATACGTATGTTGTGTGTTTTCACATTTTATGTACAGTATATAATATATATTTGATGTACTTTTATATTTTATATATGGTATATAATATATATTTAGTTTAATTTGATATTTTTTGTACAGTACATAATATATATTTGGTGTACTTTGATATTTTATGTACAGTGTGTGATATGTATTTTGTGTATTTTCGTGTTTTATGTACAGTTTATAATATATATGTGGAGTACTTTTATATTTTGTGTACAGTATATAATATGAATTTAGTGTAATTTGATATTTTATGTACAGTATGTAATATGTATTGGGTGTGATTTTATATTATATGTACAGTATATAATTTATATATGGTGTATTTTGATATTTTATGTACAGTATATAATATATATTTGGCGTACTTTGATATTTTATGTACACTATGTAATATACATTTTGTATATTTACATATTTTATGTACAGTATATAAGATATATTTGGTGTACTTTTATATTTTATGTATTGTATATAATATTTATTTAGTGTAATTTGATATCTTATGTACAGTATATAATATATATTTGGTGTACTTTGATATTTTATGAATAGTATATAAAATATATTTGGTGTACTTTGATATTTTATGTATAGTATATAATATATATTTTGTATATTTTCATATTTTATGTACAGTATATAATATATATTTAGTTTACTGTTATATTTTATGAATGGTATATAATATTTATTTCATGTAATTTCATATTTTATGTACAGTACATAATATATATTTGGTGTGCTTTGATATTTTATGTACAGCATATAATATATATTTGGTGTAATTTGATATTTTATTTACAGTATATTATATATATTTTGTGTATTTTCACATTTTATGTACAGTATATAATATATATTTGGTGTGATTTTATATTTTATGTACAGTATATAATATATATTTCGTGTACTTTGATATTTTATGTACAGTATAAAATATATATTTGGTGTACTTTGATAATTTATGTACTGTATATAATACGTATTTTGTGTATTTTCATATTTCAGGTAGAGTATAAAACATATATTTTGTGTACTTTTATATTTTATGTACAGTATATAATAAGTATTTAGTGAAATTTGATATTTTATGTACACTATGTAATGTATGTTTATTATAATTTGATATTTTATGTACAGTACATAATATATATTAGGGGAAATTTCATATCTTATGTACAGTATATAATACACATTTGGTGCCCTTTGATATTTTATGTACAGGATATAATATATATATTGGAGTATTTTGATATTTTTTGTACAGTATATAATATATATTTGGTGTATTTTGATATTTTATGTACAGTATATAATATATATTTGGTGTATTTTTATATTTTATGTACAGTATGTGATATGTGTTTTTTGTATTTTCATATTTTATGTAGAGCATACAATATATATTTCTTGTACTTTTATATTTTATGTACAGTGTATAATATGTAGTTAGTGTAATTTGATATTATATGTACAGATATATATTTAGTATAATTTGGTATTTTATGTACAGAACATAATATATATATGGTGAACTTTGACATTTAATGTACAGTATATAATATACAAAAGGAGCCCTTTGATATTTTATGTACAGTATATAATATACATTTGTGGTATTTTGATATTTTATGTGCGGTATAAAATATATATTTTGTGTACTTTCACATTATATGTATTGTATATAATATATATTTGTTGTACTTTTATATTTCATATATGGTATATAATATTTATTTAGTGTAATTTGATATCTTATGTGCAGAATAAAGTATATATTTGGTGTGATTTGATATTTTATGTATAGTATATAATATATATATCGTGTACTTTGATATTTTATGTACAGTATGTGATATGTGTTTTGTGTATTTTCATATTTTATGTACAGTATATAATATATATTGGTTGTACTTTAATATTTTATGTACAGTATAGAATATGTATTTAGTGTAAATTGATATTTTATGTTCAGTATATAATATATATTTGGTGTACTTTTATATTTTATGTACAGTATTTAATATATATTTGGGACAATTTGATATTTTATGTACGGTATATAATGTATATTTGGTGAAATTTGATATCATATATACAGTATACAATATACCTTTGGTGCCCTTTGATATTTCATGTAAACGATATAATATATATTTGGGTTTTTTTTATATTTTATGTATGGTTTATAATACATATTTAGTGTACTTTTATATTTTATGTGCAGTATATAATATATACTTGGTGTACTGTGATATAGTATGTACAGTATATAATGTATATTTGGTGTACTTTGATATTTTATGTACAGTATATAACATATATTTGGTGAACTTTGATATTTTATGTACCGTATATAAAATATATTTGGAGTACTTTGATATTTTATGTACAGTATATAATATATATTTTGTATATTTTCATGTTTTATGTTCAGTATATAATATATATTTGGTGCACTTTTATATTTTATGTATGGTATATAATATTTATTTAGTGTAATTTCATATTTTATTTACAGTACAGAATATACATTTGGCGAGCTTTGGTATTTTATGTACAGCATATAATATATATTTGGTGTACTTTGATATTTTATGTACAGTATATAAAAAGTATTTGGTGTACTTTTATATTTTATGTACAGTATATAAAATATAATTAGTTTAGTTTGATATATTTTGTAAACTATATAATATATATTTGGTGTACTTTGATATTTTATGTACAGTGTGTGATATGTATTTTGTGTATTTTCATATTTTATGTACAGTATATAATATATATTTGGTGTAATTTTATATTTTATGTACAGCATATAATATGTATTTAGTGTAATTTGATATTTTATGTACAGTATGTAATATATGTTGGGTGTGATTTTTATTATATTTACAGGATATGGTATATATTTGCTGTACTTTGATATTTTATGTACAGTAAAGAATATATATTTGGTGTACTTTGATATTGTATGTTCATTATATAAGATATATTTTGTATATTTTCATATTTTATGTACAGCATATAAGGTATATTTGGTGTACTTTTATATTTTATGTATAGTATATAATATTTATTTTGTGTAATTTGATATTTAATGTACAGTATGTAATATATATTTAGAGTGCTTTGTTATTTTGTATACAGTGTATAATATATATTTGGTGTACTTTAATATATTATATACTGTATATAATACGTATTTTGTGTATTTTCACATTTTATGTAGAGTATATAATATATATTTGGTGTAATTTCATATTTTATGGACAGTATATAATATATACTTGGTGTACTTTCATATTTTCTGTACAGAATATAATAAATATTTGGTTTACTTTGATAATTTATGTACAGTATGTGATTTATATTTTGTGTATTTTCATATTTTATGCACAGTGTATAATATATACTTGGTGTACTTTTATATTTTATGTACAGTATATAGGATGTATTTAGTGTAATTTCATATTTTATGTATAGTATATAATATATATTTGCTGTAATTTCATATTTTATGTACAGTATAAAATATATATTTGGAGTATTTTGATATTTTATGTACTGTATATTATGTATATGGTATATTATGATATTTTATGTACAGTATATAATATATATTCGGTGTATTTTGATATTTTATGTACAGTATGTGATATGTGTTTTGTGTATTTTCATATATTATGTACAGTATATAATAGATATTAGGTGTACTTTTATATTTTATGTATAGTATACAATACGTATTAGGTGTAAATTAATATTTTATTTTCAGTACATAATATATATTTGGTGTGATTTTATATTTTATGTACAGTATATAATATATATTTGGGGTATTTTGATATTTTATGTATGGTATATAATATATATTTGGTGCACTTTTATACTTTATATATAGTACATAATATGTACTTGGTGTACTGTGATGTTGTGTGTACAGTATGTAGTGTATATTTAGTGTACTTTGATGTTTTATTTACAGTATATAATATATATTTGGTGTACTTTGATATTTTATGTACAGTATAAAGAATATATTAGGTGTATTCGATATTTTATGTACAGTATATAATATATATTTTGTATATTTCCATATTTTATATATATTATATAATATATATTTGGTATACTTTTATATTTTATGTATGGTATATAATATTTGTTTAGTGTAATGTCATATTTATGTACAGTATAGAATATGTATTTAGTGTAAATTCATATTTTATGTTCAGTATGTGATATATATTTTGTGTGATGTTATATTTTATGTACGTGACATTATATATTTGGGGTATGTTGATATCATATGTATGGTATATAATATATATATGCTGTACTTTTATATTTTATGTACAGTATATAATATATACTTTGTGTACTGTGATATTGTATGTACAGTATATAATATATATTTGGTGTACTTTGATATTTTATGTACACTATATAATATATATTTCGTGTAATTTGATATTTTTTGTACAGAATGTGATATGTATTTTTTGTATTTACTTATTTTATCTTCTGTATATAATATATATTTGGTTTATTTTCATATTTTATTTACAGTATATAATATGTGTTTACTGTAATTTCATATTTTATATACAGTATATAATATATATTTCGTCTGATTTTATATTTTATGTACAGTGTATGATATGTTTGGTGAACTTTGATATTTCATATACATTATATAATATATATTTGGTGTACTTTGATATTTTATTTAAAATATATAATATATATTTGTGGAATATTGATATTTTATGTACAGTATATTGTATATATGGTGTATTATGATACTTAATATAGAGTATATAATATATATTTGGTGTACTGTGATATACTATGTACAGTATATAATGTATATTTGGTGTTCTTTGATATTTTATGTACAGTATGTAATATGTATTTCGTGTGCTTTGATGTTTTATGTACAGTATATAATATATATTTGGTGTACTTTGATATATTATGTACATTATATAATATATATTTGGTGTACTGTGATATTTTTTGTACTGTATATTATACGTATTTTGTGTATTTTCACATTTTATGTACAGTATATAATATATATTTGGTGTACTTTTATATTTTATATACAGTATACAATATATATTTACTTTAATTTGATATTTTATATACAGTATATAATATAAATTTGGTGTACTTTGGTATTTTATGTACAGTATATAATATATATTTGAGGTATTTCGATATTTTATGTACAGTTTACAATATTTATATGGTGTATTGTGAAATTTTATGTACAGTATATTAAACATCTGGTTGACTGTGATATTTAATGTACAGTATATAATTTATGTTTGGTGTACATTGATATTTTATGTACAGTATATAATATACATTTAGTTTAATTTGATATTTTATGTATAGTATATAATATATATTTGGTGTACTTTCATATTTTATGTACAGTATGAGATATATATTTTGTGTCTTTTCATAATTTATGCACATTATATAATATATATTTGGTGTATTATTATATTTTATGTACAATACATAACATGCATTTAGTGTACTTTGATATTTTATGTACAGTATATAATATATATTTGGTGTGATTTTTTATTTTATGTAGAGTATATAATATGTATTTGGTGTACTTTGATATTTTATGTATAGTATATAATGTATACTTGGTGCACTTTGATATTTTATGTACAGTATATAATATATATTTGCGGTACTGTGATATTTTTTGTACAGTATAAAATATATATTTGGTGTTCTGTGATAATTTATGTACAGTATATAATGTATATTTGATGTGATTTGATATTTTAGGTAGAGTATATAATATATATTTGGTGTGCTTTGGTATTTTATGTTCAGTGTATAATATATATTTGGTGTACTTTGGTGTTTTATGTGCAGTATATAACATATATTTTGTATATTTTTATATTTTGTGTACAGTATATAATATATATTTGGTGTACTTTTATACTTTATGTACAGTACAAAATATATATTTAATTTCATTCCATATTTTATGTACAGTATATAATATATGTTTGGTGAACTTTAATATTTTTTGTTAAGTATATAATATACATTTGGTGTCCTTTCATTTTTTATGTAAAGTATATAATATATATTTTGTGTATTTTCACATTTTATGTACAGTATATAATATATATTGGGTGTACTTTCATACTTTATGTACAGTATATAATATCTATTTGGTGTACTTTGGTATATTATATGCAATGTATAATATACATTTGTTATTCTGTGATACTTTATGTGCTGCATATAATATATATTTGGTGTAATGTGATATTTTATGTCCACTATATAATATATTTGGTGTTCTTTGATATTTTATGTAGAGTTCATAATGTTTGTTTGGTGTACTTTGTTATTTTATTTACTGTATATAACATATACTTGGTGTCATTTGACATTATAAGTACAGTACATAATATAAATTTGGTGTACTTACACGCTTAACTTACAGTATATAATATTCGTTTGGTGTAATTTTATATTTTATGTAGTGTATATAACATATATTTGGTGCAGTTTGATATTTTATGTAGAGTATATAATATACATTTGGTGTACTGTGATATTTCAGGTACTTTATATCCTATATATTTGGTGTACTTTGATATTTTATGTACAGTATATAATTCATATTTGGTGTGCTTTGATATGTTATGTACAGTATGTAATATATATTTGGCATACTTTGGTATTTTATGAACAGCATGTAATATATATTTTGTGTACTTTGATAATTTATGTACACTACATAATATTGATTTGGTGTAGTTTCATATTTTACGTACCGTAGATAAAATATATTTGGTGTACGATGATATTTTATGTACAGTATATAATACATATTTGGTGTACTGTGATATTTTATGTACAGTATGTCAGGTATATTTGGTGTCCTTTTTATTTTATGTACAGTATATAATGT
Source organism: Gorilla gorilla gorilla (assembly GCF_029281585.2). Taxonomy (NCBI): domain Eukaryota; kingdom Metazoa; phylum Chordata; class Mammalia; order Primates; family Hominidae; genus Gorilla; species Gorilla gorilla. The sequence goes on along the minus strand of NC_073241.2, from coordinate 31,280,709 downwards.
ATCTTTGGTGTGCTTTGATATTTTATGTACAGTATATAAAATATATTTGGTGGACAGTAATATTTTATGTACAGTATATAATATGTATTTTGTGTATTTTCAAATTTTATGTACAGTATATAATATATATTTGTTGTACTTTTATAATTTTATGTACAGTATATAATATATATTTAATGTTATTTGATATTTTACGTACAGTATATAACATATAATTGGTGTGCTTTTATATTTAATGTACAGTATATAAAATATATGTGGTTTACTTTGATATTTTATATAGAGTATACAATATAAATTTTGTGTATTTTCACATTTATATGCCGTATATAATATATATTTGGTGTTCATTTATATTTCATGTAAAGTATATGATATATATTTAGTGTAATTTGATATTTCATGTACAGTATATAATACATATTTGGTGAACTTTGACATTTTATGTACAGTATATAATATATATTTGGTGTAATGTGACATTTTATGTACAGTATATAATATATATTTGGTGTACTTTGATATTTTATGTACAGTATATGATGTATATCTGATGTACTTCAATATTTAATGTATAGTATATAATATAAATTCAGTGTGCTTTGATATTTTATGCACAGTATATAATATACATTTGGTGTACCTTGATATTTTAAGTGCAGAATACAATATATATTAGGTGAAGTTTGATATTTTTTGTTCATTATATAGTATACATTTGGTGTCCTTACACATTTTATGTACAGTATATAATGTATATTTTGTGTATTTTCACATTTTTGTGGAGTATATAATATACATTTGTTGTACTGTGATATTTTATGTACAGTATATAATATATATTTGGTGTACTGTGATTATTATGTACCATATATAACATGTATTTAGTGTAATTTCAGATTTTATGTATAGTATGCAATATATATTTGGTGTGTTTTATATTTTATTTACAGTTTATAATACATATTTGGTGTACTTTGTTATTTTATGTACAGTGTATAGTATATATTTTGTGTATTTTCACATTTAATGTACTGTAAATAATATATATTTGGTTTACTTTTATATTTCTCGTATAGTATATAATATATATTTAGTTTACTTTGATATTTTATGTACAGTAGATAATATATATTTGGTGTACTTTGATATTTTATGTACAGTATGTGATATGTGTTTTGTGTATTTTTATATTTTATGTACAGTATATAATATATATTTTGTGTGCTTTTATATTTTTTGTAAAGTATATAATATGTATTTAGTGTAATTTGATATTTTATGTACAGTATATAATATATATTTAGTATAATTTGATATTTTATGTACAGGTTATAATATAAATTTCGTGAACTTTGATATCTCATGTACAGCATATAATGTACATTTGGTGCCCTTTGATATTTTATGTACAGTACATAATACATATTTGGGGTATTTTGATATTTTATATACAGTATATAATATGTATTTGGTGTACTTTTATATTTTATGTACAGTATATAATATATACTTGGTGTACTGTGAAATTGGATGTACAGTATATAATGTATATCTGGTGTACTTTGATATTTTTTGTACAGTATATAATATATATTTGGTGTACTTTGTTATTTTATGTACAGTATATAAAATATATTTGCTGTACTTTGATATTTTATGTACAGTTTATAATATATATTTTGTATATTTTCATATTTTATGTACAGTATATAATATATATTTGGTGCACTTTAATGTTTTATGTACAGTATATAATATAAATTTAGTTTAATTTGCTATTTTTTAGACATTTTAGAATATATATTTGGTGTACTTTGATATTTTATGTACAGTGTGTGATATGTATTTTGTGTATTTTCATATTTTATGGACTGTATATAATATATATTTGGTGTACTTTTATTTTTTGTTTAGTATATAATATATATTTAGTGTAATTTGATATTTTATGTACAGTATGTAATATATATTGGGTGTGATTTTATATTACATGTACAGTATATAATATATATTTGGAGTACTTTGATATTTTTTGTACTGTATACAATATATATTTTGGTGTACTTTGATATTTTATGTACATTATATAATATATATTTTGTATATTTTCACATTTTATGTACAGTATATAAGACAAACTTGGTGTACTTTTATATTTTATGAATAGTGTATAATATTTATTTAGTGTAATTTGTTTTTTATGTACAGTATGTAACATATATTTAGAGTTCTTTGATATTTTATGTAGAGTATATAATATATATTTGGTGTACTTTAATATATTATGTACTGTATATAATACGTATTTTGTGTATTTTCACATTTTATGTACAGTATAAAATATATATTCGGTGTACTTTCATATATTATGTATAGTGTATAATATATATTTTGTTTAAATTGATATTTTATGTACAGCATATAATATATATTTGGTGTACTTTGATAATTTATGCACAGTATGTGGTATATATTTTGTGTTTTTTCATATTTTATGCACATTATATAATATATATTTGGTGTACTTTGATATTTTATGTACAGTATATTATATATATTTTGTGTAGATTCATATTTTATGTTCAGTATAAAATGTACATTTAGTGTACTTTTATATTTTATATACAGTATATAATATATATTTAGTTTAATTTGCTATTTTATGTACAGTATATAATATACATTTGGAGTACTTTGATATTTTATTTACAGTATATAAAATATATTTGGTGTACTTTAATATTTTATGTACAGTATACAATATATATTTTGTATATTTTCATATTTTATGTGCAGAATATAATATATGTTTGGTGTACTTTTATATTTTATGTATGGTGTATAATATTTATTCAGTGTAATATCATATTTTATGTACAGTACATAATATATATTTGGTGTGCTTTGGTATTTTATGTATAGCATATAATATGTATTTGGAGTACTTTGATATTTTATGTAAAGTATATAATACGTATTTTGTGTATTTTCACATTTTATGTACAGTATATAATATATATTTGGTGTACTTTTATATTTTATGTACAGTATATAATATATATTTTGTTTAATTTGATATTTTTTGTACTGTATATAATATATATTTGGTGTACTTAGATATTTTATGTACAGTGTGTGATATGTATTTTGTGTATTTTCATATTATATGGACAGTAAATAATATATATTTGGTGTACTTTGATATTTTATGTACAGTATATAATATGTATTTATAGTAATTTGATATTTTATGTACAGTATGTAATATATATTGGGAGTTATTTTATATTATATGTGCAGTATATACTATATATTTCGTGTTCCTTTCTGTTCCGTTCTGTTCTGTTCTGTTCCGTTCCATTCTGTTCCACTCCGTTCCGTTCTACTAGAGTTCATACAATTCCATTCTATTCCATTCCATTCCAGTCCCTTCCATTCAGTTATGTTCCGCGTCGATCTACTCGGCTTGATTCAATTCCTTTCTATTGCATTCCATTCCATTCCATTCCATTCCATTCCATTCCATTCCATTCCATTCCATTCCATTAAATTTTCCATTCCATTCCATTCCATTCCATTCCATTCCATTCCATTCCATTCCATTCCATTCCATTCCATTCCATTCCATTCCATTCCATTCCATTCCATTCCATTCCATTCCATTCCATTCCATTCCACTCGGGTTGATTCAATTCCATTCTACTCTTTCCATTCCATTCCATTCCATTCCATTCCATTCCATTCCATTCCATTCCACTCGAGTTGATTCAATTCCATTCTACTCTCCATTCCATTCTATTCCATTCCATTCCATTCCATTCCATTCCATTCCATTCCATTCCATTCCATTCCATTCCTTTACATTCCATTCCATTCTACTCCAGTTGATTCCATTCAGTTCCGTTTCGTTCCATTCCATCCCGTCCCGACCCGTCCCGTCCCATCCCGTACCATCCCATCCCATTCCGTTCTACTCGGGTTGATTCCATTCCGTTCCGTTCTGTTCCGTTCCTTTCCGTTCAGTTCCTTTCCGTTCCGTTCCACTCGGGTTGATTCAATTCCATTCTTTTACATTCCATTCCATTCCAATACGTTCCGCGTTGTTCTACTCGGGTTGATTCAATTCCATTCTATTCCATTGAATTCCATTGAATTCCATTCCATTCCATTCCATTCCATTCCGTTCTACATGGGTTGATTCCATTCCATTCCATTCCATTCCATTCCATTCCTCTCACTCGGGTTGATTCAATACCATTCTATTCCATTCCATTCCTCTCACTCGGGTTGATTCAATACCATTCTATTCCATTCCATTCCGTTCCGTTCCATTCCATTCCGATCCGTTCCGTTCTGTTCTACTCGGGTTGATTCAATTCAGTTCTATTCCATTCCTTTCCATTCCATTCCATTCCATTCCATTCCTTTAAATTGTACTCGGGCTGATTCCATTCCACTCCATTCCATTCCATGCCATTCCATTCCATTCCATTGCATTCCATTCCATTCCAGTCCATTCCATTCCATTCCAGTCCATTCTATTCCATTCTACTTGGGTTGATTCTATTCCATTCCATCCCATTCCATTCCATTCCATTCCATTCCATTCCATTCCATTCCAATCCATTCCATTCTACTCGGGTTGATTCCGTTTCATTCCATTCCATTCCATTCCATTCCATTCCATTCCATTCCATTCCTTTCCATTCCATTCCTTTCACTCAGGTTGATTCAATTCCATTCTATTCCTTTCCATTCCGTTCCATTCCATTCCGTTCCAACCCATTCCGTTCAGTTCTACTCGGGTTGATTCAATTCAATTCTATTCCATTCCATTCCATTCTATTCCATTCCATTCCATTCCATTCCGTTCCATTCCATTCCATTCCATTGTACTCGGGTTGACTCCATTCCATTCCATTCCAATCCATTCCATTCCATTCCATTCCAATGCATTCCATTCCATTCCATTCCATTGTACTCGGGTTGATTCCATTCCATTCCATTCCATTCCATTCCATTCCATTCCATTCCATTCCATTCCATTCCACTCGGGTTGATTCCATTCCATTCCATTCCATTCCATTCTACTCGGGTTGATTCCATTCCATTCCATTCCATTCCATTCCATTCCATTCCATTCCATTCCATTCCATTCTACTCGGGTTGGTTCCATTCCATTGCATTCCATTCCTTTCCATTCCATTCCATTCCATTCCATTCCATTCCATTCTACTCGGGTTCATTCCATTCTATTCCGTTCCATCTCGTCCTGTCCTGTCCCGTCCCGTCCCGTCCTGTTCCGTTCTACTCGGGTTGCTTCCATTCCGTTCCGTTCCGTTGAGTTCTTTTCTGTTCCATTCCGTTCCATTCTACTCGGGTTGATTCAATTCCATTCTATTCCATTCCATTCCTTTCCATTCCATTCCATTCCATTCCATTCCATTCCATACTATTCCATTCCGTTCTACTTGGGTTGGTTCCATTGAGTTCCGTTCCATTCCGTTCCGTCCCGCCTCGTCCCGTCCCGTCCTGTCCCGTCCCGTCCTGTCCCATCCCGTGCCGTTCTACTCGGGTTGATTCCATTCCATTCCATTCATTTCCGTTCCGTTCCATTCCGTTCTGTTCCATTCCGTTCCGCTCTACTCGGGTTGATTCAATTCCATTCAATTCCATTCCATTCCATTCCGTTCCATACTGCTATGTTCCGCGTTGATCTACTCGGGTTGATTCAATTCCATTCTATTCCATTCCATTCCTTTCCATTCCATTCCATTCCATTCCATACTATTCCATTCCGTTCTACTCGGGTTGATTCCATTGAGTTCCATTCTATTCCGTTCCGTCCCGTCCCGTCCCGTCCCAACCCGTGCCGTTGTACTCGGGTTGATTCCATTCCATTCCGTTCCATTCCGTTCCTTTCCGTTCCGTTCTCTTCCATTCCGTTCCGTTCTACTCGGGTTGATTCAATTCCATTCTATTCCATTCCATTCCATTCTGTTCCATTCCACTATGTTGTGGGTCGATCTACTCGGGTTGATTCAATTCCTTTCTATTCTATTCCATTCCATTCCATTCCATTCCATTCCATTCCATTCCATTCCATTCCATTCTACTCGGGTTGATTCCATGCCGTTCCGTTCCGTTCCATTCCATCCCATCCCGACCCGTCCCATCCTGTCCCGTCCCGTCCCATCCCATTCCGTTCTGCTCGGGTTGATTCCGTTCCCTTCCGTTCCTTTCCATTCCGTTCCATTCCGTTCCACGCGGGTTGATTCAATTCCATTCTATTACATTGAATTCCATTCCATTCCATTCCATTCCTTTCTACTCGGATTGATTCCATTCCAGTCCATTCCATTCCAGTCCATTCCATTCCTTTCTACTCAGGTTGATTCCAGTCCATTCCATTCCATTCCATTCCAATCCATTCTACTCGGGTTGAATCCATTCTGTTCCGTTCCGTCCCATCCCGACCCGTCCCGTCCCGTCCTGTTCTGTTCTACTCGGGTTGATTCCATTCCATTCCGTTCCGTTCCATTCCGTTCTGTTCCATTCCATTCCGTTCTACTCGGGTTGATTCAATTCCATTCTATTCCACTCCATTCCATTCTGTTCCGTTCCATTATGTTCCGCGTCAATCTACTCGGGTTGATTCAATTCCATTCTATTCCATTCCATTCCATTCCATTCCATTCCATTCCATTCCATTCCATTCCATTCCGTTCTACTCGGGTTGATTCCCTTCCGTTCCGTTCCGTTCCGTTCCACTCAGGTTGATTCAATTCAATTCTATTCCATTCCAATCCATTCCATTCCATTCCATTCCATTCCATTCCATTCCATTCCATTCCATTCCATTCCATTCTACTCGGGTTGGTTCCATTCCATTGCATTCCATTCCTTTCCATTCCATTCCATTCCATTCCATTCCATTCCATTCCATTCTACTCGGGTTCATTCCATTCTATTCCGTTCCATCTCGTCCTGTCCTGTCCCGTCCCGTCCCGTCCTGTTCCGTTCTACTCGGGTTGCTTCCATTCCGTTCCGTTCCGTTGAGTTCTTTTCTGTTCCATTCCGTTCCATTCTACTCGGGTTGATTCAATTCCATTCTATTCCATTCCATTCCTTTCCATTCCATTCCATTCCATTCCATTCCATTCCATACTATTCCATTCCGTTCTACTTGGGTTGGTTCCATTGAGTTCCGTTCCATTCCGTTCCGTCCCGCCTCGTCCCGTCCCGTCCTGTCCCGTCCCGTCCTGTCCCATCCCGTGCCGTTCTACTCGGGTTGATTCCATTCCATTCCATTCATTTCCGTTCCGTTCCGTTCCGTTCTGTTCCATTCCGTTCCGCTCTACTCGGGTTGATTCAATTCCATTCAATTCCATTCCATTCCATTCCGTTCCATACTGCTATGTTCCGCGTTGATCTACTCGGGTTGATTCAATTCCATTCTATTCCATTCCATTCCTTTCCATTCCATTCCATTCCATTCCATACTATTCCATTCCGTTCTACTCGGGTTGATTCCATTGAGTTCCATTCTATTCCGTTCCGTCCCGTCCCGTCCCGTCCCAACCCGTGCCGTTGTACTCGGGTTGATTCCATTCCATTCCGTTCCATTCCGTTCCTTTCCGTTCTGTTCTCTTCCATTCCGTTCCGTTCTACTCGGGTTGATTCAATTCCATTCTATTCCATTCCATTCCATTCCGTTCCATTCCACTATGTTGTGGGTCGATCTACTCGGGTTGATTCAATTCCTTTCTATTCTATTCCATTCCATTCCATTCCATTCCATTCCATTCCATTCCATTCCATTCCATTCCATTCTACTCGGGTTGATTCCATGCCGTTCCGTTCCGTTCCATTCCATCCCATCCCGACCCGTCCCATCCTGTCCCGTCCCGTCCCATCCCATTCCGTTCTGCTCGGGTTGATTCCGTTCCCTTCCGTTCCTTTCCATTCCGTTCCATTCCGTTCCACGCGGGTTGATTCAATTCCATTCTATTACATTGAATTCCATTCCATTCCATTCCATTCCTTTCTACTCGGATTGATTCCATTCCAGTCCATTCCATTCCAGTCCATTCCATTCCTTTCTACTCAGGTTGATTCCAGTCCATTCCATTCCATTCCATTCCAATCCATTCTACTCGGGTTGAATCCATTCTGTTCCGTTCCGTCCCATCCCGACCCGTCCCGTCCCGTCCTGTTCTGTTCTACTCGGGTTGATTCCATTCCGTTCCGTTCCGTTCCACTCAGGTTGATTCAATTCAATTCTATTCCATTCCAATCCATTCCATTCCATTCCATTCCATTCCATTCCATTCCATTCCATTCCATTCCATTCCATTCCATTCCATTCCATTGTACTCGGGTTGATTCCATTCCATTCCATTCCATTCCATTCCATTCCATTCCATTCCATTCCATTCCATTCCATTCCATTCCATTCCACTGTAGTCCATTCCATTCCATTCTACTCGGGTTGATTCCATTCCATTCCATTCCATTCCATTCAATTCCATTCCAATCCATTCCATTCTACTCGGGCTGATTCCATTCCATTCCATTCCATTCCATTCAATTCCTTTCCATTCCACTCGGGTTGATTCCATTCTGTTCCGTTCCGTCCCGTCCCGTCCCGTCCCTTCCCATTCCGTTCTACTCGGGTTGATTCCACTCCATTCCGTTCTGTTCCGTTCCGTTACGTTCTGTTCCATTCTGTTCCATTTCGTTCCGTTCTACTTGGGTTGATTTAATTCCATTCTATTCCATTCCATTCCATTCCGTTCCATTCCGCAATGTTCTGCGTCGATCTACTCGGGTTGATTCAATTCCATTCTATTCCATTCCACTCCATTCCATTCCATTCCATTCCATTCCATTCCATTCCATTCCATTCCATTCCATCCCATTCCATTCCGTTCTACTCGGGTTGATTCCATTCTGTTCCGTTCCATTCTGTTCCGTCCCGTCCTGACCCGTCCTGTCCCGTCCCGCCCTGTCTTGTCCCGTTCCGTCCCGTCCTGACCCGTCCTGTCCTGTCCCGCCCCGTCCTGTCCCGTTCCGTTCTACTCGGGTTGATTCCATTCCGTTCTGTTCCGTTCCGTTCCGTTCCTTTCCATTCCGTTCCTTTCCGTTCCGTTCCGTTCCGTTCTAGTCGGGTTGATTCAATTCCATTCTATTACATTCCATTACTTTCCTTTCCGTTCTGCTACGTTCTGCGTCGTTCTACTCGGGTTGATTCAATTCCATTCTATTCCTTTGAATTCCATTCCATTCCATTCCATTCCATTCCATTCTACTCGGGTTCATTCCATTCTATTCCGTTCCATCTCGTCCTGTCCCGTCCCATCCCGTCCCGTCCTGTTCCGTTCTACTCTGGTTGCTTCCATTCCATTCCGTTCCGTTCCGTTGCGTTCTTTTCTGTTCCATTCCGTTCCATTCTACTCGGGTTGATTCAATTCCATTCTATTCCATTCCATTCCTTTCCATTCCATTCCATTCCATTCCATTCCATTCCATACTATTCCATTCCGTTCTACTCGGGTTGGTTCCATTGAGTTCCGTTCCATTCCGTTCCATCCCGTCCCGTCCCGCCTCGTCCCGTCAGGTCCTGTCCCGTCCCGTCCCGTCCCATCCTGTGCCGTTCTACTCGGGTTGATTCCATTCCATTCCGTTCAGTTCCGTTCCGTTCCGTTCCGTTCTGTTCCATTCCGTTCCGCTCTACTCGGGTTGATTCAATTCCATTCTATTCCATTCCATTCCATTCCGTTCCATTCCACAATGTTCTGCGTCGATCTACTCGGGTTGATTCAATTCCATTCTATTCCATTCCATTCCATTCCGTTCCATTCCGCTATGTTCCCCGTTGATCTACTCGGGTTGATTCAATTCCATTCTATTCCATTCCATTCCTTTCCATTCCATTCCATTCCATTCCATTCCATACTATTCCATTCCGTTCTACTTGGGTTGATTCCATTGAGTTCCGTTCCATTCCGTTCCGTCCCGTCCCGTCCCGTCCCATCCCGTGCCGTTGTACTCGGGTTGATTCCATTCCATTCCGTTCCGTTCCGTTCCGTTCCGTTCTCTTCCATTCCGTTCCATTCTACTCGGGTTGATTCAATTCCATTCTATTCCATTCCATTCTGTTCCGTTCCGCTATGTTCTGGGTCGATCTACTCGGGTTGATTCAATTCCTTTCTATTCTATTCTATTCCATTCCATTCCATTCCATTCCATTCTACTCGGGTTGATTCCATGCCGTTCCGTTCCGTTCCATTCCATCCCATCCCGACCCGTCCCATCCCGTCCCGTCCCGTCCCATCCCGTTCCGTTCTGCTCGGGTTGATTCCGTTCCGTTCCGTTCCTTTCCGTTCCGTTCCATTCCGTTCCACGCGGGTTGATTCAATTCCATTCTATTACATTGAATTCCATTCCATTCCATTCCATTCCGTTCTACTCGGATTGATTCCATTCCATTCCATTCCATTCCAGTCCATTCCATTCCTTTCTACTCAGGTTGATTCCATTCCATTCCATTCCACTCCATTCTACTCGGGTTGAATCCATTCTGTTCCGTTCCGTCCCATCCCGTCCCGTCCCGTCCCATCCTGTTCTGTTCTACTCGGGTTGATTCCATTCCATTCCGTTCCGTTCCATTCCGTTCTGTTCCATTCCATTCCGTTCTACTCGGGTTGATTCAATTCCATTCTATTCCACTCCATTCCATTCCGTTCCATTCCGTTATGTTCCGCGTCGATCTACTCGGGTTGATTCAATTCCATTCTATTCCATTCCATTCCATTCCGTTCCATTCTGCTATGTTCCGCGTTGATCTACTCGGGTTGATTCAATTCCATTCTATTCCATTCCATTCCTTTCCATTCCATTCCATTCCATTCCATACTATTCCATTCCGTTCTACTTGGGTTGATTCCATTGAGTTCCGTTCCATTCCGTTCCGTCCCGTCCCGTCCCGTCCCATCCCGTGCCGTTGTACTCGGGTTGATTCCATTCCATTCCGTTCCGTTCCGTTCCGTTCCGTTCTCTTCCATTCCGTTCCATTCTACTCGGGTTGATTCAATTCCATTCTATTCCATTCCATTCTGTTCCGTTCCGCTATGTTCTGGGTCGATCTACTCGGGTTGATTCAATTCCTTTCTATTCTATTCTATTCCATTCCATTCCATTCCATTCCATTCCATTCCATTCCATTCCATTCCATTCCATTCTACTCGGGTTGATTCCATGCCGTTCCATTCCGTTCCATTCCATCCCATCCCGACCCGTCCCATCCCGTCCCGTCCCGTCCCATCCCGTTCCGTTCTGCTCGGGTTGATTCCGTTCCGTTCAGTTCCTTTCCGTTCCGTTCCATTCCGTTCCACGCGGGTTGATTCAATTCCATTCTGTTACATTGAATTCCATTCCATTCCATTCCATTCCGTTCTACTCGGATTGATTCCATTCCATTCCATTCCATTCCAGTCCATTCCATTCCTTTCTACTCAGGTTGATTCCATTCCATTCCATTCCATTCCATTCCAATCCATTCTACTCGGGTTGAATCCATTCTGTTCTGTTCCGTCCCATCCCGTCCCGTCCCGTCCCGTCCTGTTCTGTTCTACTCGGGTTGATTCCATTCCATTCCGTTCCGTTCCATTCCGTTCTGTTCCATTCCATTCCGTTCTACTCGGGTTGATTCAATTCCATTCTATTCCACTCCATTCCATTCCGTTCCATTCCGTTATGTTACGCGTCGATCTACTCGGGTTGATTCAATTCCATTCTATTCCATTCCATTCCATTCCATTCCATTCCATTCCATTCCATTCCGTTCTACTCGGGTTGATTCCCTTCTGTTCCGTTCCATTCCGTTCCACTCAGGTTGATTCAATTCAATTCCATTCCATTCCATTCCATTCCATTCCATTCCATTCCATTCCATTGTACTCGGGTTGCTTCCATTCCATTCCATTCCATTCCATTCCATTCCATTCCATTCCATTCCATTCCATTCCATTCCATTGCAGTCCATTCCTTTCCATTCTACTCGGGTTGATTCCATTCCATTCCATTCAATTCCATTCCAATCCATTCCATTCTACTCGGGTTGATTCCATTCCATTCCATTCCATTCCATTCCATTCCATTCCTTTCCATTCCACTCGGGATTATTCCATTCTGTTCCGTTCCGTCCCGTCCCGTCCCGTCCCTTCCCATTCCGTTCTACTCGGGTTGATTCCACTCCATTCCGTTCCGTTCCGTTCCGTTCCGTTCCATTCCGTTCTGTTCCATTCCGTTACGTTCTACTTGGGTTGATTCAATTCCATTCTATTCCATTCCATTCCATTCCGTTCCGCTCCGCAATGTTCTGCGTCGATCTACTCGGGTTGATTCAATTCCATTCTATTCCATTCCATTCTATTCCATTCCATTCCATTCCATTCCATTCCATTCCATTTCATCCCATTCCATTCCGTTCTACTCGGGTTGTTTCCATTCTGTTCCGTTCCGTTCCGTTCTGTCCCGTCCTGACCCGTCCCGTCCCGTCCCGTCCCGTTCCATTCTACTCGGGTTGATTCCATTGCGTTCTGTTCCGTTCCGTTCCGTTCCTTTCCATTCCGTTCCTTTCCGTTCCGTTCTGTTCCGTTCTAGTCGGGTTGATTCAATTCCATTCTATTACATTCCATTACTTTCCTTTCTGTTCTGCTACGTTCTGCGTCATTCTACTCGGGTTGATTCAATTCCATTCTATTCCTTTGAATTCCATTCCATTCCATTCCATTCCATTCCATTCCATTCCGTTCTACTCGGGTTGATTTCATTCCATTCCATTCCATTCCATTCCATTCCATTCCACACGGGTTGGTTCCATTCTGTTCTGCTCCGTCCCGACACGTCCCATCCCGTCCCGTCCCGTCCCGTCCCGTCCCGTTCCGTTCTACTCGGGTTGATTCCATTCCATTCCGTTCCGTTCCGTTCCGTTCCATTCCGTTCCGTTCGGTTCGTTCCGTTCTATTCGATTCCGTTCCGTTCTACTCGGGTTGATCCAATTCCATTCTATTCCATTCCATTCCATTCCGTTGCGTTCCGCTATGTTGCACGTCGATCTACTCGGGTTGATTCCATTCCATTCCATTCTATTCCATTCCATTCCATTCCATTCCATTCCATACCATTCTACTCAGGTTGATTCAATTCAATTCCATTCCATTCCATTCCATTCCATTCCATTCCATTCCATTGCACTCCATTCCATTCCATTCCATATAAAATATATTTGGTGAAACTTGATACTTAATGTACAGTATAGAATATATATTTAGTGAAATTTGATATTTTATATAAAGTATATAATATATATTTGGTGAAATTTGATATTTTATGTATAGTATATAATATATATTGGGTGAAATTTGATAT